>NC_091292.1:102831627-102934063 GCF_038502225.1 Cherax quadricarinatus
AAAAAAATTCTCTCTTAACTATGTGTATCGTTTCAGTCACGGTATTGTGCCTTTTTTTCCTTATTCTCCCTTAACTGTTGGCAATCATATATCACTGATGGATCTAAGCAGGATTCTCCTGGCAGGGCTGCATCTGCTCTTGTTGCCACCTCCCTAGATAGTAACTATACCCATAAAAATTAACAAGTGTGGGCACCTACACTGCAAATTGATCTGTTTGTCATCCAGTTGGGATTAAAGTTAGGTTACGACATTGAGTTTGTCTCTGATTGTTATTGATTCTGTCATCACTAAAGGTTCGTGACTCTAACAACATGATTATTCAAGAAGCCAGATGTATATAATAAATAATCAGAGTAAAAATGTACAATTTATTTGGATTCCATTACACTTTGAATTACTCCTTCATAATAAAGTTGGTAAGTTAGCCAGAGAAAGTGCCCAGAAGGAAAATGTAGACTATAACTTGCGTATATCTGTGTCCAGCATTAGGAGTAATATTAAGAAATAAATAAATAAGGAAAGTGAGTATCACAGGAATGCAGTTGGAAAGCTTGAATCTATCACTCACTATGATAACATGAACTTAGATAAATGTGTTCATGGAACAACTTGCAATGTGAACATACTTAGTGATGAATGTAGAAGTTATAATGATATGGACAATACGGACGAAGGGACACAAGTGAATGCACTTATGACATCTTTATTGGAGTGACTGAAACTTGTCCAATAAGGACGTGTTCTTTCATCCAAACTGATTTAGGCTTGGTAATAAGTACACTGCTGGCAATCTGGCAGACACACACATGATGAACGAATTACGTGGAATATAGAGATAGACATTATGATAACCTATGAAATATGTCAAAATATTTTATTAATGAAAACAAGATACCAGACATATTAAACAAATATCCTAACTTTTCTTGCTTTGCTTGCAACAAATGAGGCAATTGAAGATATAAATCTTAATGCACCATTTAGACTTCTTGTAACAAGACCTAGCAGACAGTACAAAGGTTGAGAGCACTTAGTGCTGTTGCAAGTTTTCATTGTGAAAATTACATATATTTTAGGTCGTAAGCTTCTGTCTTTTATGTGCGGGTTATTTGTGTATCGTTCCAGTCACGGTATTGTGCCTTTTTTTGTTATTTACATACATTTTACTTCGAGTCGACCACTGGTTGATTATGCTGCATCCCTACTTGCTCTCGTCTCAGACTGGAAGCTTGGGGAGATGAAAAATTTGGCAGAAAGAAGCAGAGTAACATCCTAGGACATCCTTTTTGGGGCCTAGTTCCTAGGCTTTTTGTGCCCATATGCTCCTGCACTACTGTCCACGGGATGGATTCAGCTTGCGCGATAAATGCGATTGAAAGAAGTGAATCCAAAATCAACTGGCATGTGGACAGGTCTTCATGGTAAGTGCTGTTTAATTCTGGATGTACTTTTTCAATTGCATTTGTACTAATCGCACTAAATACAATAGGCTTATGAGAGATATTATTACATTACAATCCAAATAGACGCGTATGAGACAAAAAAATTCTACAAAGCAACTCATCTATGATATAACGCGTTACTGTCAAAAACTGCGGCTTTCTCAACGTTATGTCACAACACGAGATGAAAATCCGAATGACCCGTACAGTTTTGCTGCTATTTTTTTATATACTACTACTACTGGCTGGATTCTACCTGGTGAGTGTTCCGAAGATCAACGCCCCCGCGGCCCGGTCTCAGGCCAGGCCTCCCTGTGAATGACCTAACCAATCAGGCTGTCACCGTCTTAACAGGGGTGGACCTTTAAAAATGTTCTTTTGAATACAAGCCCTCACTAGTACCTTGCGAAGTCAAGTATCGGCGATCCCCTGCCAGTCAGACACCCTTTGCCGCGTCCACGACTCCTGAACCACTATCTGCCTAGCGACTGGGTTAAAATCTTCCTCTCACCAACCTATTCTTCCACTATCCCGACTTCCCCGCTCACCCCACTAAGGGGTCTTACCTATTCTCTATTCGATTCGATTCGAATCAGGCTGTTGAAGTACAACGTATGCACCACAGGCTGGTTGATCATGAAATGGCTTGAGGAAATTATAAGTTTCTCTTTTGAAGACAGAAATGATGAGAGGAAGATGCAGAGGAAAACAACAGAAAAAAAAAATGACAGTGAATGAGACTGGAAGTCCCCAGGGTGGAGAGGTGTACGTGAGTGACCTACTAACTCCAGGGTCTCTGACCACTCAGAGCCAACACAAGGCACCCAACTCAACACAAGGACCCCAGTGGAAATAAGCCGCTTTGACTTTTTTGGGTTATCCCAGGTTCTCTACACATATGCTGCTATGTATGATAATCTATGTAACTGTATTTGTGTATACCTGAATAAACTTACTTAATATGTTACTAGGGGCTTGAACATGTAGTCAGCTTGTGTGAGCGTGTTAGATCGGAGTGGGTGGAGATAAGTTTTTTTTTTTTTTTACGAATTGACGTGCTATTAGAGTGCGAGCAAGGCAACAATTATGAAGGGATTTAGGGTAACCAGGTAGACGGACTTGAGTCCTGGAGGTAGGAAGTAGAGTACACAAATAACACGCACATAGAAGAGAAAAGCTTACGACGACGTTTCGGTCCGACTTGGACCATTTACAAAGTCACACTAACGAAAAGAAGAGCATGAAGGGTATAAATAGGCAGGAGGTAGTAGTAGTAGTAGTGGAGGTGGAAGGAGGTAGTAGTGGGGAGGTACTAAGAGAAGGAGGAGCCAGTCAAATACTAAGAAAGAGGAGCACTGCAAGGGAGCTAGGTGCCCACAAGGGAGCTAGGTACCCACAAGGGAACTAGGTGCCCACAGAGGGTAATAGCAAGAACACCGATGGGGGGGGGGGGGGAATAAATGACCTAACCTGATTCCTCCTTTTTCTTCTTCCACTTTCCTCTTTCATTTTTCTCCTTTGGGTTGTCTTTCTTCTGCCCTATGTATTTGTTCCTTCTTTATTCATTTATTTATTTATTTCCCCCCCCCCTCGGTGTTCTTGCTCTTACCCTCTGTGGGCACCTAGCTTCCTTGTGGACACCTAGCTCCCTTATGGGCACCTAGCTCCCTTGTAAGCACCTAGCTCCCTTGTGGGCACCTAGTTCCCTTGTGGGCACCTAGCTCCCTTGTGGGCACCTAGTTCCCTTGTGGGCACTTAGCTCCCTTGCGGGCACCTAGCTCCCTTGTAAGCACCTAGCTCCCTTGGGGGCACCTAGTTCCCTTGTGGGCACCTAGCTCCCTTGTGGGCACCTAGCTCCCTTGTGGACACCTAGCTCCCTTGTGGGCACCTAGTTCCCTTGTGGGCACCTAGTTCCCTTGTAAGCACCTAGCTCCCTTGTGGGCACCTAGTTCCCTTGTAAGCGCCTAGCTCCCTTGTGGGCACCTAGTTCCCTTGTGAGCACCTAGTTCCACTGTAAGCACCTAGCTCCCTTGTGGGCACCTAGTTCCCTCGTAAGCGCCTAGCTCCCTTGTGGGCACCTAGTTCCCTTGTAAGCGCCTAGCTCCCTTGTGGGCACCTAGTTCCCTTGTGGGCACCTAGCTCCCTTGTGGGCACCTAGTTCCCTTGTGGGCACCTAGCTCCCTTGTGGGCACCTAGTTCCCTTGTGGGCACCTAGCTCCCTTGTGGGCACCTAGTTCCCTTGTGGGCACCTAGCTCCCTTGTGGGCACCTAGTTCCCTTGTGGGCACCTAGCTCCCTTGTGGGCACCTAGTTCCCTTGTGGGCACCTAGCTCCCTTGTGGGCACCTAGTTCTCTTGTGGGCACCTAGCTCCCTTGTGGGCACCTAGTTCCCTTGTGGGCACCTAGCTCCCTTGTGGGCACCTAGTTCCCTTGTGGGCACCTAGCTCCCTTGTGAGCACCTAGTTCCCTTGTGGGCACCTAGCTCCCTTGTGGGCACCTAGTTCCCTTGTGGGAACCTAGCTCCCTTGTGGGCACCTAGTTCCCCTGTGGGCACCTAGCTCCCTTGTGGGCACCTAGTTCCCTTGTGGGCACCAGCTCCCTTGTGGGCACCTAATTCCCTTGTGGGCACCAGCTCCCTTGTGGGCACCTAGCTCCCTTGTGGGCACCTAGCTCCCTTGTGGGCACCTAGTTCCCCTGTGGGCACCTAGCTCCCTTGTGGGCACCTAGTTCCCTTGTGGGCACCAGCTCCCTTGTGGGCACCTAGCTCCCTTGTGGGCACCAGCTCCCTTGTGGGCACCTAGCTCCCTTGTGGGCACCAGCTCCCTTGTGGGCACCTAGCTCCCTTGTGGGCACCTAGCTCCCTTGTGGGCACCAGCTCCCTTGTGGGCACCTAGCTCCCTTGTGGGCACCTAGTTCCCTTGTGAGCACCAGCTCCTTTGTGGGCACCTAGCTCCCTTGTGGGCACCAGCTCCCTTGTGGGCACCTAGCTCCCTTGTGGGCACCAGCTCCCTTGTGGGCACTTAGCTCCCTTGTGGGCACCTAGCTCCCTTGTGGGCACCTAGCTCCCTTGTGGGCACCTAGCTCCCTTGTGGGCACCTAGCTCCCTTGTGGGCACCTAGCTCCCTTGTGGGCACCTAGCTCCCTTGTGGGCACATAGCTCCCTTGTGGGCACCTAGCTCCCTTGTGGGCACCTAGCTCCCTTGTGGGCACCTAGCTCCCTTGTGGGCACCTAGCTCCCTTGCAGTGCTCCTCTTTCTTAGTATTTGACTGGCTCCTCCTCCTCTTACTACCTCCACTACTACTTCCTTCCACCTCCAGTACTACTACTACTACTACTACTACTACTACTACTACTACTACTACTACTACTACTACTACTACTACTACTACTACTACTATTACTACTACCTCCTGCCTATTTATACCCATCCAAGTCGGATCGAAACGTCGTCTTAGGCTCCTCTTTTCTACGTGCGGGTTATTTGTGTATCGTTCCAGTCACGGAATTGTGCCTTTTCTGTTATTTAGGAAGTACAGTGCCTGTACTCTTTAAGAGGGTGGGGGATGTTGTATTTCACTGGGTTCATTTGATATGTGATGTCTGCACACTTCTGGGAAGATCGCTGTTGAATGAATGATGGTGAATATGTATGATTTTTTGGGAGGATCACTCTGTTTTGTTGGGAGATACCCAATGTGTTTAAAAATATTCTTAATAATACACTGATATTAATATTAGTATTACCAATACTACTATACTACTACTACTACTACTACTACTACTACTACTACTACTACTACTACTACTACTACTACTACTACTACTACGACTACTACTACTACTACTAATATTACTATTACTACTACTATTACTACTACTACTACTATTACTACTACTACTACTACTACTACTATTACTACTACTACTACTACTACTACTACTGCTACTACTACTACTATTACTACTACTACTACTACTACTACTTCTACTACTACTACTACTACTACTATTACTACTACTACTATTACTACTACTACTATTAATACTACTACTACTACTACTACTATTACTACTACTACTATTACTATTACTACTACTACTACTACTATTACTACTACTGCTACTACTACTACTATTACTACTACTATTACTACTACTACTACTATTACTACTACTACTACTACTATTACTACTACTATTACTACTACTACTACTATTACTACTACTACTATTACTACTACTACTACTACTACTATTACTACTAATGCTACTACTACTACTATTACTACCTTGGAAGGATGGAAAGCAGATTGCCTGGGACTACACATGTGCCGCCACATTGGCAGACACCTACTTGCCATACTCCGTAGTGGAAGGGGGTGGAGCTGCCAGCCACAGGGAGACCCAGAAGATCCGCAAATATGAAGACCTTCCCCCTTGCTATAACTTCATCCCAATAGGGTCGGAGACCCTTGGAGCATGGGGCAAGTGTGCTCTAAAGTTCCTAATAGAGCTGGGTGAAAAGCTCATCATAGAAACAAAGGACCACAGGGCGACCAGCTTCCTCTTTCAGAGACTGAGTGTTGCGATCCAGAGAGGAAATGCCTGCAGCATTCTGGGCACGCGGCCCACCGCCGGGGAGCTGGACGAAGTATTCGAGATGTAGCTCTGAGTTACCTATGTTGTTTTACTTTGTATCATATTTTTGTGAATGTTATGTCAATGTATTTTGTCTTTAAATAAAATATATATATATATATATATATATATATATATATATATATATATATATATATATATATATATATATATATAATATAGGGGGTGGTATCTGGAGTTTATCTGGAGAGAGTTCCGGGGGTCAACGCCCCCGCGGCCCGGTCTGTGACCAGGCCTCCTTAGGTCAGTGTCCCAGGATGCGACCCACACCAGTCGACTAACACCCAGGTACCCATTTTACTGATGGGGAACATAGACAACAGGTGGAAAGAAACACGTCCAATGTTTCTACTCTGGCTGGGAATCGAACCCAGGCCCTCACCGTGTGAAGCGAGAGCGTTAACCACCAGGCCACCAGAAAATTCTCAAACAGCTTCAGGGAGAATCTTGAGTTTTCCCTGAAGCAAGTTTATTCTTTTCTCTGAGGATGAGGGTCCCTACAACAGTTCTAGAGGTGGTACCTCCCTATATTATATATATATATATATATATATATATATATATATATATATATATATATATATATATATATATATATATATATATACATATATATATATATATATATATATATATATATATATATATATATATATATATATATATATATATATATATATATATATATATATATATATATATATATATATATATATATATATATATATATATATATATATATATATATATATATAAATGTGTGTACTCATCTAATTGTGGTTGCAGGGGTCGAGTCACAGCTCCTGGCCCAGCCTCTTCACTGGTCGCTACTAGGTGTACTCACCTAGTTGTGGTTGCGGAGATCGAGTCACAGCTCCTGGTGTGTGTGTGTGTGGGGCTATACATATTAGATTTGTATAAATAAAGTTATGAATATCTGTTATGGATGCAAGATGAGGGGTAGCAAGTGCTGGGTGTAACTGCAGGAGGAAAGTTATGGAGGCTAAAGGGGCGGTGAACACGTGGGATGCCCTTATTTTTGGCAGACCGGCTAGGGGAAAGGGGTTGGGAGATGCCGGGGGGGAGGGGAAGGGGATGTGTAGTAAAGTCATCGTAGCTTTAGAGAGTATGGGGGGAGGGGGTAGAAGAGGTGCCAAGAATCATGAGTGGCATAGCCCAGGCGGCCATCTGAGACGTGTTTTCAATTTTCTAATCTACATTCTTTTCAATAAACCGTTCAACGTACAAACCTTTGATTCAGGGGTTTTGGATAAATTATCATAAGTTTAGAATAAATTATAAGCGAGAGTACAAGAGGAATTGGGAGAGGCGTGGCCCAGATGTCATAAAATGGGGTGTCTTGGTGAGGTCTCTTCCTGCCTGGCCGTCTGTACACAATGTTCCTCCCTTAGGCCACCATTACTGCTATAACCTCTCTTAATATTGATAAACTGACTTCTGGCTGCTTGAAAACAGTGTATATGTCATCGGTTTATAATCCTGTGCGTTATTTGCTTTTGTCTTAAGGAAATGTGCTCACAGATGTTATTCATTATTAATTTGCTATGCCACCGGAATAGCAAACGTTTGTATTAATCAAGATCTTTGTCTTGGCTTACGGAAATAGCATGTGCCATGCGCCAACTGCTGATACATCTAATATATAATTACCCATCGAAGTAGTCTAACCGCAACATTTCTGAAAGGGTAATTTCTCATATCAGAAAAAACAGGTATATCAAAAATATTTTGGCGCGCCGGCAGCTGGGCAGCTGAGGCTGAGGACCAAAATGGCTCAGTGTAGGAGTTCAGTGTTGCTGGGAGCACCAGTGAGAGCACTCCTCTGCTGCTCGCTCTCTCACTCTCCTTCACACGAGCAATATTTAATCTGGATGTCATGAAATTTCTTTTGACTAAGATTTTGATTTAACTTGCCATACATTTTTGTTAGTGTGCGCGATGCTTCAGGTTACTGTAGTGTAGATTTACCAGCGTTACATTAGTCGTGAACAGCTTAGTGAAGACGATGGCAACTGATCTCTGGGTATTGTTTGTGCTGGGAGTTGTAAGATGCAGCTCAGCCTTCAACATTGATATTGGTAATCATGTTACACACTTCAGCACACAGAAGGGATCCATGTTTGGCTTCGACGTCGCTCAGCACAAAGACAGAGGACAAAGTCGGTACGTATTTTATAATGTACTTAGTTCGTGCAACTAAATTAACGTTGATGTGTTCTCTCAGCTTCCGACTGCAGAAGGGCTCTTGATTCAAGAAATTGGAGCTAAGCTCTCTTGAATCAAATCTGATTATTCCCCCCCATTTCCCCAGGTGCCTTATGAGGCTTACGGGTTTACCGCTTCCCGTGAATAAATGTGTATTTGCACATTTGGGTAAGCTAATATACAAAAAATAAGTGTAAAAAACAGTGCAAATTATATATATTCCTGCAAGTGTATAATCACCCAGTTTACAATGTATACACTTTACTGCTTTAATCGAAATAGTGCACATACGAATAGCGGCCACACTGGTGGTGGCACACTGGTGGTGGCACACTGGTGGTGGCACACTGGTGGTGGCACTGGTGGTAGCACACTGGTGGTGGCACACTGGTGGTGGCACACTGGTGGTGACACACTGGTGGTGGCACACTGGTGGTGACACTGGTGGTAGCACACTGGTGGTAGTACACTGGTGGTGGCACTGGTGGTGGCGCACTGGTGGTGGCACTGGTGGTAGCACACTGGTGGTGGCACACTGGTGGTGGCACACTGGTGGTGGCACACTGGTGGTGGCACACTGGTGGTGACACTGGTGGTAGCACACTGGTGGTAGTACACTGGTGGTGGCACTGGTGGTGGCGGTGGTGGCACTGGTGGTAGCACACTGGTGGTGACACTGGTGGTAGCACATTGGTGGTAGTACACTGGTGGTGGCACTGGTGGTGGCACACTGGTGGTGGCACTGGTGGTAGCACACTGATGGTGACACACTGGTGGTAGCACTGGTGGTGACACACTGGTGGTAGCACATTGGTGGTAGCACACTGGTGGTGGCACAATGGTAGTGGCACACTGGTGGTGGCACACTGGTGGTGGCACACTGGTGGTGGCACTGGTGGTAGCACACTGGTGGTGACACACTGGTGGTAGCACATTAGTGGTAGCACACTGGTGGTGGCACACTCGCCTCACAACGGAAAGCACCCAGGGCCGAACCCTGGGCGAGGCGGGACATTTGAGCAAATTTCCTAACACCTGCAAATTCAAGGGGGGGGGGCTGCTGTGATGCTGGTGAAGGGCTCTTGAACCGAGGGATTGGAGCTACCCTCCACCTCGGATCAAATCGATTACACCTAATTTCACGGAGACTGTGTGGCCCATACGGGTTTAATGCTTCTTCCATTATTTCTATTTTATTTTTACTATCATCATCCGAACACTTGATGCCCCTGCTACCTTGCAGAATGTGGGTCTTGTCATGGGGAGAGGATATAAGACAGTGGAAATAAGCCACACACCTTTACTTTCCTAGGTGATCCTGGGTTATTAACCCTCCGGGTTTACTAATCCGAATAATCTTCAACAGAACGAAGTAAGTCCACTGTAATAATTAAATACTTCTCAACCATGTCTGGCTGTCCACCTACTTCCCAGACTCTACCTAACACTGGTAGCAGTTTTTGGTAATGTGTTAAGCCCCGCAGATGTAGTGTCAAGTTGCCAGTGGTAGCATGGAGCGTGAGACAGAAGCTGTCAGTAGCGTCTCGCAGGCAGGCAGGCAAGCAAGCTGGCTGCTTAACTTGCTGGCTGGCAAGTAGACAGGCAGGCTGGTTGGTTGGCAGGCCGACTCAGAGGCAAGCCTAATGGCTGACAGGTTAGATGGTTAGGCAGGTTGGTTAGCTCTCAGACAGGCTAGCAGATTGGTTGGCTCAGGCAGGCTGTCTGCTGCCTGCTTGCCTACCTGCCTGGTACACAGGCTTTATTGTAGAAAACACCCACTCTACCCATAGGTCTTAAATCTAACAAACTTCAGCCTTTTAAACACCGGCGGTGAAAAACATTAATTTAATTGCAGATGTAAAGTAACACATAAATGCAGTTACATCTAAGGAATTTTGCATTAAAATATGCGAGTATGTTCCTCAGAATTATCGTAGCATATCTCATAAAGAACATTGTGGCCCTTCTTTGTGAGTCAAGGCAGCTATGGCGATAAATATAACTTGGTAAGTGATGTGTGGTGAAGAGGCTTGCCAGCTGCCTTTGCCGGACACCACTCATTTAACCAAATGCCAGGGGGGCTATGTGCGAGATTTTATCGAATATACAATGATTCAGCCCACAATGCTATATCTTTGAACGTTTTTCCTTTTTCATTCCTGACGTTATATTAAAAAAGGCTAGAGCATTGATGTTTTATATACCTCGTACTTTCCACTTCCTGACGTTTTCAGCTCGATGCGCTTTGATCCTTTTGTTCAAAATAACCCTTGCGTAGCAAAGTAACCTTGCCAAACCTGAATGAAATGCGCATAGCCGAAGTGGTTTTGTGCGTCCCTTTGTATTGGTAGCTCCTGTTATAGGCGCCACTGAGGCGGTGTGAGTGCGCCTGTGTGTGTGTATGTTTGAAGATGCGTCAGGGCAGGAGTACCTTGTGAGACAGCAGGCTATTACTGAAGCCCCCCGGCCTCGTTTACATGGCTATCATCACTACTTCCTGAGGTGGTCTCGCAGAGATGCCATAACCTTCTTCATGTGAGGTAGTCAACAGATTAGTGCTTCCTCTTTGAGCTTTGTTTTTGGTGTTTCTCACAGAAAGACTACATACGTACGTCTGTAATGGCCTACACCTACATCCGCGACATTGAATTATTATTATTATTATTGCACTTATGGGAAAGCTCTTAAACCGTAGGGTTCATACAGCGCATGGAATGGGAGGCATTCAGGTTCGATCCAAAGAAGGGGAAGGCAGGTTCAGTTTTTTGGGTCAAGTGCCCTTCACCGGCATCAAGGGATCTGTAGATAGACAATGGAAAAAAAACGACAAGTGGGAAGAAAGACTAGTAACACAGGATCCTTTTAGTACAACATTTCGCCCAACATTATATAAAAGGATCTGCGGCTGCGAGAGCCTGTCAAGGAATTTCCTTTAAGGAGCCTATACATTGAAACTGAAGACCAATAATACCGTCACACACAGGAGTTTCGCGAAATACTACAATTTCCTAATAGAATCCGAGTCTTTTCAATCATAGGAACGTATTGTGTGATCAAGTTAGCTGAGTCTTGTCAGGGGAACCCAAGGATTTCAGAGAAACCAATTTTTACACTTTCATTATTGATCTAGAGGAAATGTCCGCTACAGTGTACTCACATGCCACATATATATATAGAATTGTTTGAAATGCAAAGCCAGTTACTGACTCAAAACAATGAACCGAGTTTCGCAGTAAGAGTTGTAACACAAATGTGATATAAATATATATATATATATATATATATATATATATATATATATATATATATATATATATATATATATATATATATATATATATATATATATATATATATATATATATATATATATATATATAAGTTAACAGCAATAAACTGATCAATGAAGATGTAAAGATAAAAATATTAGCCATTTAATAATAAAATAAACAAGCCTCTTGCAAATATTGGATTCATTTAGGTAATGTGCAGAGGCTGGCTAAGGTTAACGGAAGTCTGATGTTAATTCAAGAGCTGTCTCAGGACGTCAGCTGACAAGAAACCAACTAGGGCGACATAGTAGTGGCCTCATAGGCGTTTCTTTGATGTCGGTGAGGAGGTTTTGATCAAAGGAATTCGACTTGCCCTCCCTGATTGTCTCCCATTTGCCCTAAGCGCTGTATTATCCCTTCAGGTTAAGCGCCTCCGTGAATATAATTTAATTAGTGGTGGTGATAGTCGTAATAGCTGTAGAAGTAAAACTCGAAATCCTCCCACCTTTATTATTAATATATAAGATTGTTTTTCTAGACGTTATGGAATCATATTAGCAATTTTTGCATCCGACTTAGAATTTAGGACGATGGGTCGATACGGTTACGCCAAAAGAACCTAGCCTAACATACATACATACATATATGTTCTTCTTTATTTCTTCTATTGTCCATGGGGAAGTGGAAAAGAATCTTTCCTCCGTAAGCCATGCGTATCGTATGAGGCGACTAAAATGCCGGGAGCAATGGGCTAGTAACCCCTTCTCCTGTAGACATTTACTAAAAAAGAGAAGAAGAAAAACTTTATAAAACTGGGATGCTTGAATGTGCGTGGATGTAGTGCAGATGACAAGAAACAGATGATTGCTGATGTTATGAATGAAAAGAAGTTGGATGTCCTGGCCCTAAGCGAAACAAAGCTGAAGGGGGTAGGGGAGTTTCGGTGGGGGGAAATAAATGGGATTAAATCTGGAGTATCTGAGAGAGTTAGAGCAAAGGAAGGGGTAGCAGTAATGTTGAATGATCAGTTATGGAAGGAGAAAAGAGAATATGAATGTGTAAATGCAAGAATTATGTGGATTAAAGTAAAGGTTGGATGCGAGAAGTGGGTCATAATAAGCGTGTATGCACCTGGAGAAGAGAGGAATGCAGAGGAGAGAGAGATTTTGGGAGATGTTAAGTGAATGTATAGGAGCCTTTGAACCAAGTGAGAGAGTAATTGTGGTAGGGGACCTGAATGCTAAAGTAGGAGAAACTTTTAGAGAGGGTGTGGTAGGTAAGTTTGGGGTGCCAGGTGTAAATGATAATGGGAGCCCTTTGATTGAACTTTGTATAGAAAGGGGTTTAGTTATAGGTAATACATATTTTAAGAAAAAGAGGATAAGTAAGTATACAAGATATGATGTAGGGCGAAATGACAGTAGTTTGTTGGATTATGTATTGGTAGATAAAAGACTGTTGAGTAGACTTCAGGATGTACATGTTTATAGAGGGGCCACAGATATATCAGATCACTTTCTAGTTGTAGCTACACTGAGAGTAAAAGGTAGATGGGATACAAGGAGAATAGAAGCATCAGGGAAGAGAGAGGTGAAGGTTTATAAACTAAAAGAGGAGGCAGTTAGGGAAAGATATAAACAGCTATTGGAGGATAGATGGGCTAATGAGAGCATAGGCAATGGGGTCGAAGAGGTATGGGGTAGGTTTAAAAATGTAGTGTTAGAGTGTTCAGCAGAAGTTTGTGGTTACAGGAAAGTGGGTGCGGGAGGGAAGAGGAGCGATTGGTAGAATGATGATGTAAAGAGAGTAGTAAGGGAGAAAAAGTTAGCATATGAGAAGTTTTTACAAAGTAGAAGTGATGCAAGGAGGGAAGAGTATATGGAGAAAAAGAGAGAGGTTAAGAGAGTGGTGAAGCAATGTAAAAAGAGAGCAAATGAGAGAGTGGGTGAGATGTTATCAACAAATTTTGTTGAAAATAAGAAAAAGTTTTGGAGTGAGATTAACAAGTTAAGGAAGCCTAGAGAACAAATGGATTTGTCAGTTAAAAATAGGAGAGGAGAGTTATTAAATGGAGTGTTAGAGGTATTGGGAAGATGGAGGGAATATTTTGAGGAATTGTTAAATGTTGATGAAGATAGGGAAGCTGTGATTTCGTGTATAGGGCAAGGAGGAATAACATCTTGTAGGAGTGAGGAAGAGCCAGTTGTGAGTGTGGGGGAAGTTCGTGAGGCAGTAGGTAAAATGAAAGGGGGTAAGGCAGCCGGGATTGATGGGATAAAGATAGAAATGTTAAAAGCAGGTGGGGATATAGTTTTGGAGTGGTTGGTGCAATTATTTAATAAATGTATGGAAGAGGGTAAGGTACCTAGGGATTGGCAGAGAGCATGCATAGTTCCTTTGTATAAAGGCAAAGGGGACAAAAGAGAGTGCAAAAATTATAGGGGGATAAGTCTGTTGAGTATACCTGGTAAAGTGTATGGTAGAGTTATTATTGAAAGAATTAAAAGTAAGACGGAGAATAGGATAGCAGATGAACAAGGAGGCTTTAGGAAAGGTAGGGGGTGTGTGGACCAGGTGTTTACAGTGAAACATATAAGTGAACAGTATTTAGATAAGGCTAAAGAGGTCTTTGTGGCATTTATGGATTTGGAAAAGGCGTATGACAGGGTGGATAGGGGGGCAATGTGGCAGATGTTGCAGGTGTATGGTGTAGGAGGTAGGTTACTGAAAGCAGTGAAGAGTTTTTACGAGGATAGTGAGGCTCAAGTTAATGTGTGTAGGAAAGAGGGAAATTATTTCCCAGTAAAAGTAGGCCTTAGACAAGGATGTGTGATGTCACCGTGGTTGTTTAATATATTTATAGATGGGGTTGTAAAAGAAGTAAATGCGAGGGTCTTGACAAGAGGCGTGGAGTTAAAAGATAAAGAATCACACATAAAGTGGGAGTTGTCACAGTTGCTCTTTGCTGATGACACTGTGCTCTTGGGAGATTCTGAAGAGAAGTTGCAGAGATTGGTGGATGAATTTGGTAGGGTGTGCAAGAGAAGAAAATTAAAAGTGAATACTGGAAAGAGTAAGGTTATGAGGATAACAAAAATATTAGGTGATGAAAGATTGGATATCAGATTGGAGGGAGAGAGTATGGAGGAGGTGAATGTATTCAGATATTTGGGAGTGGACGTGTCAGCGGATGGGTCTATGAATGATGAGGTGAATCATAGAATTGATGAGGGGAAAAGGGTGAGTGGTGCACTTAGGAGTCTGTGGAGACAAAGAACTTTGTCCTTGGAGGCAAAGAGGGGAATGTATGAGAGTATAGTTTTACCAACACTCTTATATGGGTGTGAAGCATGGGTGATGAATGTTGCAGCGAGGAGAAGGCTGGAGGCAGTGGAGATGTCATGTCTGAGGGCAACGTGTGGTGTGAATATAATGCAGAGAATTCGTAGTTTGGAAGTTAGGAGGAGGGCTGAGGAAGGGTTGTTGAGGTGGTTCGGACATGTAGAGAGAATGGAGCGAAACAGAGTGACTTCAAGAGTGTATCAGTCTGTAGTGGAAGGAAGGCGGGGTAGGGGTCGGCCTAGGAAAGGTTGGAGGGAGGGGGTAAAGGAGGTTTTGTGTGCGAGGGGCTTGGACTTCCAGCAGGCGTGCGTGAGCGTGTTTGATAGGAGTGAATGGAGACGAATGGTTTTTAATACTTGACGTGCTGTTGGAGTGTGAGCAAAGTAACATTTATGAAGGGGTTCAGGGAAACCGGCAGGCCGGACTTGAGTCCTGGAGATGGGAAGTACAGTGCCTGCACTCTGAAGGAGGGGTGCTAATGTTGCAGTTTAAAAACTGTAGTGTAAAGCACCCTTCTGGCAAGACAGTGATGGAGTGAATGATGGTGAAAGTTTTTCTTTTTCGGGCCACCCTGCCTTGGTGGGAATCGGCCAGTGTGATAATATATATATATATATATATATATATATATATATATATATATATATATATATATATATATATATATATATATATATATATATATATATATATATGCAATAAGATCACAGTAAACAGGTGATTTCAAAATATGCAAAACAACCACTCTGAAAGAATAGAGAAATTCCAAGCGATTTCGTGACTACTCACATTATCAAGGAACTATGAAAGTGAAGCATCCAAGGAAGCTATATAAGGGGTCGGCCAGCACCTCACTATCAGATCCCACAACGGTTAAACACGTGACGCGCGGCGAGCCAACTTGGACATGTCCTTTGCAAAACTCACCCCCAAGCTATTTATTTGTCCAGTGTATTATTAAATTCTACCCAAATTCTATTAATTATCTGGAGTTTATCTGGAGTGAGTTCCGGGGGTCAACGCCCCCGCGGCCCGGTCTGTGACCAGGCCTTCTTAGGTCAGTGTCCCAGGATGCGACCCACACCAGTCGACTAACACCCAGGTACCCATTTTACTGATGGGGAACATAGACAACAGGTGGAAAGAAACACGTCCAATGTTTCTACTCTGGCTGGGAATCGAACCCAGGCCCTCATCGTGTGAAGCGAGAGCGTTAACCACCAGACCACCAGGCCACCAGAACTATAAATGGATCTAATTTATATAAACCAAAGGAAATATTCATATTATTGTCAAAACTGCTTTTTATGAAACAAGATTCAATTATATTCCTGTCGACCATGGACTTGCTTGATACTACTTTCTCAACTTTTTGAAAATCAATTGGATGGTTAAAATCTCTTACATGAATAAATAGAGCATTGGAATCTTGTCCAGTTCTAATGCTATATTTATGTTGTTTTAATCTTAGTTCGAGATTTTTACCAGTTTGACCGTAATAAACTTTATCGCAAATTTTACAAGGAATCTTATAGACACATCCATCAGCATTTTGGGGGGAATTCTTAATCAAAAGTTTTTTTACTGTATCAAGATTTTTGAATACAACTTTAATATTAAAAGTCTTAAGAAGAGAAGGCATATCAACCAAGTTTTCATGGTAAGGGAGAACCAACATATTTTTAGTTGAATACGGCTGGTTGCCCTTTTTTGGATTATAAAAAGTGTTCCTAGCAACTTTAAAAGATTTATCAATTACATTTCTTGGGTATTTTAAATCATTACCTATTTCATTAAGGGTAATAATGAATTCAAATTTAAAATTTACAGAAAACCTACAAATAACTGTTCCTATGTCCACTATTATTCCTCGCATCAAGATAGAGTCAAACTGTCTGTTTTCTCATCAGTGTTTTTGAGAGCTTTACGAATTTGTAGTCCTGAGTTCATAGATGAGGAAATATCCAAAATTTATGAAATAGGTAATGATTTAAAATACCCAAGAAATGTAATTGATAAATCTTTTAAAGTTGCTAGGAACACTATATATATATATATATATATATATATATATATATATATATATATATATATATATATATATATATATATATATATATATATATATATATATATATATATATATATATATATATATATCTGCTATAAAGCGAATGGGAATCGCTGGGTTAAAATAGAACAGTGGAAAGGGTTTTGAGTAGAGAGAAAGCAAGAGGTAAGAATGGTTACGTGACCTGACCACTTTGGGTAAGTTTTACGGGAGTGATTTCTGTTACATAGTGACGAGTTTTGACGCCCTTATATAAAACTGTCATATAAGTAGATTACATATGACAGTGTCTATATGTTCAGTTTTACGTGTAGGATATAATTTAGCAATATTACGTATAAACACAAAGACACGATGCAACAGCGATCACACGAGTTTGGTACCTGTGTGTCCTCAGTAATATGCTGAAGGGTAGCTGATGCTGTGCCTGCTTGCATATTCTCCTCTTTCGTAGGGTCATCTGATAATTAGGCCACTGGGGTCAGTTCAGAACCTGACTATTATTATAATTACTTATTTTTGATACTGCTATATTGTTTTATTGAGTTTTAGTAATTATTGTCATTTTCTTAATATCGTTATTATTTTATTATGAATTGCTAATGTATTAACTTATGAGTTGTATATATCACCCCTTCCTTAAATACCCATGCAATGACTAATAAGAAGCGTTAAATGACGTTGCGATACGGCATGGACTTACGACGTAATATTTATATTGGCTCAGTTCGAAACGTTATCTAACGTTTTACCTCCAAACTTAAGGTTAGTTGTGAACATTTGCATTGTTAGGGATTCATTGTAACTTGGAAACTTTCAACCTTTATATGAATCCCTTTAAGCAAATAATTGTTATTATAAAGTTGTTGGAAATGAGTGGAAAAGTGTCCTCTCGGTAGGTGAACCCGTGTTCCCATCCGCCTCTCCACTCGCCCTCTGTCCCTTAGGTCACGTTTGCCAGAGATAACAATGCCTAAGTAAACCGAAGAGAGTGGAATAGGAGGAAGATTGGCGCGCCTCGTAGGAGGAAAATGAATTGAGACAAAAATGAATTGAGATGAAAGAGATAAGGTTGGAGAGAAGAGTGAGATAAGAAAGAACATGATTGCTTGATAGTTCGTTCCATTCTGCTACAATTCTACTGCCAAAACAATGATTTCTTATATCCGTTCCAAATCTAATCTTGTTTATTTTAATTGCATTTTTGATTCGATATTTTCATCGCCATATTTGTTTCCCATATTTATACCTGTTCGTTACACGTCTTTCAGGAAAATCCATATTCAGTGATGATTAACTGTCAGGAGTTTGTATCTCCCATCGTATGTATAGTTTGTATCTTCCATCGTATGTATAGTTTGTATCTCCCATCGTATGTATAGTTTGTATCTTCCATCGTATGTATAGTTTGTATCTTCCATCGTATGTATAGTTTGTATCTTCCATCGTATGTATAGTTTGTATCTTCCATCGTATGTATAGTTTGTATCTTCCATCGTATGTATAGTTTGTATCTCCCATCGTATGTATAGTTTGTATCTTCCTTCGTATGTATAGTTTGTATCTTCCATCGTATGTATAGCTTGTATCTCCCATCGTATGTATAGTTTGTATCTTCCATCGTATGTATATCTCTATCAGATTAGGATTGCATCGTATAATTTAAACGAATCCTCAGTAATAAAAAAATGAGTTGTAATATAAACCTTGGGAACTTCTATTACTTTTACTTCTTAACAAAGAAACCAAATAATTTAATAGTTTTATTACGAACTCGGAATCCTTGGCTTCAGAGTTCTGCTGACCAACACTCTCCTTCAGGCTGCTCTTTCAGAAGGGCACCCACATTGCTCTGTGTGTGTGTATGTCGTGCCGAATAGGCAGAACTTGCGATCTTGGCTTAAATAGCAACGTTCATCTTGCCATATAGGACAAGTGAAAATTTGTGTATGCAATAATTTCGCCAAAATCATTCTGAACCTAACGAAAAAAATATATTTCACTGTGTTTGTTTAGTATTAAATTATTGTAAACAAATCTAAAATATATTTAGTTGGGTTAGGCTAAAATAAATTGCTCTTGTTATAATAAGGTTAGGTAAGCTTTCTAAGTTCCTTTTGGTGCAAAATTAAAAAAAAATACATTAACATTAAAGAAAAAAATATATATTTAAATGTATAAGAGAAAATTTTAGAAAGGACTTAATTTTAAATGAGTTCTTGCTAATTGACCAGTTTTACATATTCGGCACGATATATATATATATATATATATATATATATATATATATATATATATATATATATATATATATATATATATATATATATATATATATATATATATATATATATATATATATATATATATATATATATATATATATAAGTAATACCCACAAGCCAACGATAATAAAAAGTGTAAAGTGTATTTTTTTTATAGCAGATTAAAATATTTGAAATGTTTGGTGTCCTTGAGCAACGGGTGTGGTGGTCTGGTAATCAAGTTAATGTTGGCGTGCCAAGTGATTTTGACTAATTGTGTAATCTCTCTAATGTAATTATTTACATTGTAATACGAATAGTGGCTTACAGGTCCTCTTGATGTAGGCCTGCATTGTACCACAGTCGACAAAATTTAGTACGTTGGTTAATATTTTGTGAGTAGAATTTGTATTACTAAATTATGTGATAAATTATAAAGCCTAGCTATACCATGGTGAAGGACAGTGATACCATGTTTGTAAAAAGAAAAGAAAACGTTTACTTCATGGAGTACAGACATAAATAAAATATTAATTACTCAAGAAATGCATAATGAAATATGCACATGCAATAACTTTCAGTAGTGAATAGTGGCTAGAAAGACAGCATCATTATAAATCAGTAAACACGTAAAGAAAGACTTAGAAAGGAGGAAGTCAAGCTCTAGTACAAAAGAGTTTAGCTGATGAGTGAGTGAGGCACAGTGGTTATTGTCAGGGTCATTGTCAAGGTGAAGGAGTCTGTAGCTAGTCTACACTAGTGCCCAATATGGCAACTAACCTGACGAGCTTCACTTCCTTTCCTCTCCCACAATTGTACATAATGCCCGTGTAATTCACTGTGTGTGTGTGTGTGTGTGTGTGTGTGTGTGTGTGTGTGTGTGTGTGTGTGTGTGTGTGTGTGTGTGTGTGTGTGTGTGTATGTATGTGTGTGTGTGTGTGTGTGTATGTGTATGTGTGTGTGTGTGTGTGTGTGTGTGTGTGTGTGTGTGTGTGTGTGTGTGTGTGTGTGCTTGTGTGCTTGTGTGTGACTGTCTTGTTTGCTTGTGTGATGTGTGTTTTGTGGGAGCGTGGAGAGGTGCCTCAGTGTAGTGAGTAAGTATATATTTTGGTGTTTGTGTTCGTGCTTATGCGTGTTTACTTGGCTGCAATATCCTCATTCAGGAATTTCAGTGATACAGTGTTTGGCCCACAAACGAAACGAAACGACACGACTTCAACCTCTGAGCATAGCGGGACGTATACCTAGAGTATACCTGGAGGGTGTTTCGGGGTCAACGCCCCCGCGGCCCTGTCCATGACTAGGCCTCGCCTGGTCATGGTCGTGAGAAAGTTTCCTTGCATCGTTATGAGTCGCATGCGAGGAAAGACTAAAGGACCCCACCGGAAATAAGCCACACTCCTTGGCTTTCTTGGATTATATGAGGTTAATGACCGTTCGGGGTCAGTAAACTTAGGAAAGTCTTCTATTTGTCATTGTTACTTTTATTGTTAATCGATCGTACTTGCCAGTCGCAAATGAGGCAAGTAAAGAACACAAAAACTATTCCTTGAGTAAAATAAAGAACTGAGAAAACCTTCTCTTAATTAAGTTGTCCATATAGAGGTGCATGACTAAGCGCCTCTTAAGATAATGTACATCGACAGAAGACAACGTCAGTTTTCATCTTCGAAATCCTCTCAGATGAAAATTGAAGACCGTACCTCGTATACTATATTTTTACGTTGATTTTCTTAGTCTTCAACATATCAGTGACTGGTTTTGAGAGTTTTTCTTCTCGCAGCTCACCGTGAAGTCAGGCTTCTTTAATGGCCACATATTCGGTCAGGCTCTGTATACCCTAACACTGTATTTATTTTTGGGAGTAATTCTCCCAGGGACCTATTCCATGACAGGCAGGTTGACGATTAATTTATTAATCAGGGTGCTGGTTATGGCTCGTAGTCAATTGCACCATTATTATTATTATTAAAATGAATAAATTTGATTATAATTTGTTCAATTACATTGTTTACAAACTATTGACAGGGAATTCTGAATTCCCTGTTAATACCAGAGTGAGAGATATGGGTTAATTTTACATTTTCCCCATATCTCTGACCCAGTATGTTATTATGGCAGTGTGAAGATTTGGGACCAGGCCCTCAAGAGCTTGGCACGTATATACTATTATGTAACTCTCTTCCTTCCAGCGAGTACATATTTAGGACTTCGAGGCGTTCCCAGTAATCTAAATGATTTGTTGTTTTTAAATTACTGGAAGCGCCTTAAAATCTTAAATATGGGCTTACTGGAACGAAGGAGAGAGAGATACATGAAAACATATATTTGGAAGGTACTTGAGGGTCAGTCTCAAATCTGCAACAGAAATGTAGGAGAATGTGAATGGCAGGGCCTCGAGGCACGCAATAAGAGAACATTATATCAATATCCGTGCCAGAACATATCAGAAAGTCTTCAGGAACAAGTGTAGAAGTCTTAGAGAGCAAACTAGACATTTTTCTTCAAGTGCCGGATCAGAGTAGTAATCGACTCAAGTTAATAGTGGCTCACTAACCTTACGTGTTTTAATTTAATATGCCAAAGATTAGATGACAAAATCATAATTCTGTGTAGACTGTAGAGGAAGAAATTTTGAAGGTAAAATCCATAAATCAGCTGTTTTTTTTTTCCTTCGAAAAGTGTCTCCCTTCATTATTTAAAGTTAAGCGATGCTCTCCGATTGATAAATAAAACAACTGATGACTACCGGATAACTGTTAGTGTCTGAGACATCCACTAGTTGGATGTTCTTATATTCTTAAGATAATATGCGTGATAGTTGGTAGTCACCGGATTATATGAATGATATTGAGAACGTTGATTGGCTCAGGACGACCATGGGGTGTATTCATTGCAAGTCACAGACGTTAATTGGTAGTTGAATAAGAATGGTTTACTATGCTTGGTTGAGTGCGAGTGTTTGAAAACTAAATGGGCCGAGGACAAGGCTCACTGCACCATAGTATACTTAAGAAGTGAGAGTTCAATTTAATCCTTATTTAAGGAATTAAAATGTTCTTGGTGGTACTGTACAGGTAAACTACAACTTTAGTGACCAGTGTGCGGGTCATTAAGACTAATACAAAAACTCTTAAGAAAAGACAAAATGCACAACACGATATTATTATGATAAACATAACATTGTTCTAAGAAAACCCATTTATGTAGGGCGTATTCTTCTTTACTCCATAGAAAATTTTGTAAGTTAAAATCTTTGGTCATTTCAAGAGATTGCCGGCTTGAAAATTTTATAGAAATTTATAGAGGGAATAGTTTAAGGACGTACTAGTTGTTATGCTGTGTATCCTATACTTCATCGGTGATATATTTTTAATGGGATTCAAGAGCCGGACGCCAAGCTCGGCGCCACTACTTTTTACGGGGTTTATTCTACATGACACAAAATCGTAATGACACGATTGCAAACAAACCATACCACAGGCGGGATTTGAACCCGCGGTCAGAGTCTCAAAACTCCAGACCGTCGCGTTAGCCACTGGGCCAGCTTGCTTCAATAAGATTTGTCCAACTAGGTGTATTTCTACACCATTTGTGGCCACAGTGGTGCCTATGCTAACCTTCCTATGGTGTAGAAATATACCTAGTTGGACGAATCTTATTGAAGCTAGCTGGTCCAGTGGCTAACGCGACGGTCTGGAGTTTTGAGACTCTGACCGCGGGTTCAAATCCCGCCCGTGGTATGGTTTATTCTACATATTCTCCCATATCTCTCACTCCCGAATCTGACATTGCTTTCTGATGGGGTTTAAATAACCGGTATATTCTTTAGACATCATATACACAGGAACGAAAGAACACTGCAGGAGGCCTACTGACCAATGCTAGGCAAGTCCAGTTCCCTCACACCCACTCATGCACGTGTCCTGCTCTTCAACTTGTCGGTATTATATACAGTTTTCAACATGCCCATCGAACCTACATTTAAAGCTACCCAATATTCTTGCCTCACTGATGCCGCTACCTGGGACTTTGTTCCACTCATCTATGATTTCTGGCCTGGGGGGAGGAGCTGCGTGTTTCTTCTTTATTTTCAGGAGCCGTCACAGTTATGCACGTCAGTAATGTAATTGCACTCTTTTCACTTACATGTATAACCAAAGAAAAATAGGAAATTGACCCCAGATTAAAGTAATTAGCGAAATTATGTAAACAATAATGACCGGATAATGGTTTAAAATTGTATAATCGTGAGGACGGTACACTTATTTAGTAGGTGTAATAATGGAATTAATGCAATTATTTACAGTGCGAGGAAGTTAGAAGATGAAGTACCTGCACTACACACAGCTTACAGAATAATAATAATAATAATAATAATAATAATAATAATAATAATAATGCACAAAGATAATCTTTATGACGACGTTTCGGTCCGACTTGGACCATTTACTAGTAACACTAACACACGAAGGTAAGGATCCAAGTCTGGCCGAAATGTCGCCATAAAGTTTTTTTTTCCTTTGTGCGGATTATTTGCGTATTGTTCCAATCACGGTATTGTACATTCGTGTTCATAATAATAATAATAATAATAATAATAATAATAATAATAATAATAATAATAATAATAACAACAACTTTTACTGCATTCATTACTGTAGTAATAACTATTGTATTATGTGCTAGTTCAGTGAAAAGTGCAGGGAAAAAATTAGCAGAATTTCTCAAGGGCAGCAGCCACAGTGTTGCTGGATAGCAGGTTGCTACCAGTAATAATCCGCTTTCTGCCGACTAGAAGAGCCACAGTATTGTGCCAGTCACGGTATTGTGCCAGTCACGGTATTGTGCCTTGCTTTGTTATTTTAGAGCTGCCGACATAGCTTACGGATGTTTGAGGTGCATATTCTGTTATGTCTGAGGTATTGTGCTGTTTGGTATTATATTACGTCCAAAGTATTGTGTCTGAGATATTGTATCATATTAACCAAACACTCGTACTTAGGAACTTAATGATGACGTGTTGTGTGTTGTCTTACGTCTGACATTTTATTGGCTTGAAATATATATTATGCATGAATTTTGTTTTGTTTTATAATATTTCGTTAGAGCTGAGATATTATGCCATGTCTGAGGTATTGTTTATGCCTGGGGCATTTTATTATATACGAAGTACTCTGAGGTATTGTTGTGTAAATGCATTTTATTGTGTGTGAGATATTGTTATATTTGATATATTGTATTATAGCTATCATATATTTTATGTATTTTATGTCTGGGATATGGTGTTATGCCCGACGTATTGTATTATGTATGAAGTATTTTGTTTCTAAGGTATTGTATTATGTGTGAGGTATTACATTATGCCACATATAACACCCACTGGAGAAAAGAGTCACATGCATCAAGTGGCACTTAAGTCTAACAAGGGAGTATTCACGTACAGCCAGCCATTACTTCCCCGCGTACTAGATGAATTTACATGACTTGAACGAATCATACCGAGTAGATAACTTTGTCTCCCTCAAGTACCCGCTATAAAAAGGAGTGTGTAATTTGAGGTAATATAAGGTGGCGAGGGTGTCTCGTATTTCACAAGATCTTTACACCAAGTGAATCACTGCAGTCGCCGTACCACTAGCCACCAATAAATTCTCCAGTAATTTTTGTGACAGTAATAATAAGTCATCTTGGCGTTATGTTGCTCCTCTTCTGTTTCTTTCCTTCTCTCACCTCATTTCCTTCTCTCTCTTTCCCCTCCTTCAGATTTTAAGTTAATACAGTATCACTGCAAAAGGATAAATAACTTTAATAGTGTTATCGAGTCCCACCTCAAAGCGCTATCAGGCTGGAAAATGTTTTACTGTTTGTGCTTTCAGAATTTTAACCTATAAGAACGTGTGTGGCCTAATCACTCGCTGGGTAATTTATTCAATACGATGTAGAACAAAATTTAATGAGCCTGTCTCTTTATTTTTCTCTACTGCCCCTTTGGAAAATGTTGCAGCCTTTCGAAGTTTGAGATGGGATGGACGATGTTGGAAAATGATCAATAGGGCTGACGGTAAACCCAGAATGTTTTCAATCATTAAAATGTCTTTACATAATGTCTAACATTAGTGTTTTTAATTTTATACTTTTATTATAAAGTACACGATATTCTCACTTTTTTGCTGGGATAAATAAATTTTTATTTAGGTCGGCGTACATAATTTTTCTTTACAATGGCTTGAGGGCAGATGTTACAGACAGGTGAAAAGTGCATTAGGTAAATTTAACCTAGGATAACCCAATAAGTTCAAGCAGTGTGACTGATGTCTACTGGGGTCCCCGTCATATCCCACATATACCATTGTGTCGATTAGGAAGTGGAAGTAATCATATGTGGTCGTGGGACAAACATACCAACAGCTATTTGACTGACATGAAAGATACAACTGAGAATTCTTATATACTACCGAGGTCACAGGGTTGTGATAGGCTTCATGCAGGCGCACAAATTCACGTTGCACACAACTCCCAGTTCCAAATTGGATGTTACAGTAACATTCTTCTGTATTCCGGTAAATTAAAATTAAAATTTCACACGTGAAGATACTAAGATTCAGAGGAAGTATTGAGTCATCTCTCAATAGTGTGAAATTGAATTTTGTTGATAGCTTATTTATATTATTTTATATTGGTTAGCGTAGACACTTTTAAATAGCCCGTATCTCAGTGCCAGCCACAAACTCTTTTCTCAATACATTAGCAAAGATTTGTTAATGTAGTAGCTTTTATTTACAAGGGGGTGGGTGAGGGTTCTTTTATTCTATTCCCAATTTATATAATTTGATCAATGTTGGTAAATACACGTAAATTTAGGCTAATTAAGGTTCAAATAAAACAACGTAACCTACAATATTAATTAGTGCCAAACCCTTTATATGGAATGTTTTGAGGCGCACAACGTTCAGAAATAAACGAACATTAATTCGTTAGAAAACGAACGCTGTGTTGTGAGGACCGGTAGTATAATTTTACAGTTCTTTTGACTAACCTGTAATTGTGTGGCAGGCGTACGACACTTTTCTGTAAATGCCTCTCACTTAAAGTTGTGATAAGCGACTTGCTGGGCCACATTTTCCGTAAATGGCGCTTTGTAATCACCTGTGGGCGATGAACGAGCTCTATCTGACAACAGAGAAAAATTGAGAAATTACACAGCATACTTGTTTTGTTATTATCGTTATAGATTTTTAGTGAAATTCATAGTGGGTTGAACGTCCGCTTATGGATTGTCTTACCTCTCATACAGTTTTAGGAACGCATCAATTATTAATATTGGTTCTGTCTGGTATAGAAATTATAATTGATATTGGTACATATAATAAGCATCAGTTTGCTAATGGTGGTGAGAATCAACATGGCAGACATACCTGTAGATGGCACCCATACATAAAATTAAATCAATGCATGTGACCACTAGTCACATGTACTGCTGTATATATCCCAACTGGAGTGTTCGTTTTCTGTCTCATTAAATAGCGTAGCTGGATAGGATAGGATAAATAAACCTTATCGTCAGTTTTCATGAATTGTATTTTTCAAGACTGATGGTCTGAGCACCTTTCAAGGCTGGAGTGATCACCTCAAACACTTCTTCACGTCTTCCACCGTGTACAACAGATACATCAAGGCTGGAGGAGTGATCACCTCAAACACTTCTTCACGTCTTCCACCGTGTACAACAGATACATCAAGGCGTGTACGTGTACAACAGATACATCAAGGCTGAAGGAGTGATCACCTCAAGCACTTCTTCACGTCTTCCACCGTGTACAACAGATACATCAAGGCTGAAGGAGTGATCACCTCAAACACTTCTTCACCTCTTCCACCGTGTACAACATACATCAAGGCTGAAGGAGTGATCACCTCAAACACTTCTTCACGTCTTCCACCGTGTACAACAGATACATCAATGCTTAAGGAGTGAACACCTCAAACACTTCTTCACGTCTTCCACCGTCTACAACAGATACATCAAGACTGAGGGAGTGATCACCTCAAACACTTCTTCACGTCTTCCACCGTCTACAACAGATACATCAAGGCTGCAGGAGTGAACACCTCAAACACTTCTTCACGTCTTCCACCGTCTACAACAGATACATCAAGGCTGAAGGAGTGATCACCTCAAACACTTCTTCACGTCTTCCACCGTCTACAACAGATACATCAAGGCTGAAGGAGTGATCACCTCAAACACTTCTTCACGTCTTCCACCGTGTACAACAGATACATCAAGGCTGGAGGAGTGATCACCTCAAACACTTCTTCACGTCTTCCACCGTGTACAACAGATACATCAAGGCTGAAGGAGTGATCACCTCAAACACTTCTTCACGTCTTCCACCGTCTACAACAGATACATCAAGGCCGAGGGAGTGATCACCTCAAACACTTCTTCACGTCTTCCACCGTCTACAACAGATACATCAAGGCTGCTGGAGTGATCACCTCAAACACTTCACGTCTTCCTCCGTCTCCAGTATTATTATTTGTATCCTAGTGATAAAGCCATTAGTTTGCGAAACATCTTCACAATAAGGATACCAAAGTGTTGAGCATGTCTTATTCATCTATACTCGTATAGTTAAATACTTATTCATAAGCAACCAACATAAACGGAGTGTACACATCTGACAGTGAGGATGGTGCCTTTAGTTTATAGGACAGTTAAAAGCTGTACGTTCTTCACGTACGGTTTGAGGACGGGCTGAGGTATAAGCCACGGCCATTTCAGCACGTAATTGGAGTCCATTAACTCCTTCCAATGTTGTGAGATTGTTAATAACCAATTGCATATTAAGGCATCCTATATTGATGTTTATACTGGCTCCCTACCTTATTGCTTCTGTGTGACTACGTAATGATCCATGTCAGACCGAAATGTCGTTCTGTGTCTTTCTTCTATATGCGGGTTATTTGTGTATTGCATTCGTATCATCAGTTAATGGAATTAATACTTTCCAAGAGATGAATCACTCGCACGAGAAGCGGAAATGGATTACAATGAAGGTTTGACGGTGTTTTTTCACTGCCGTATCGTCCAGGCTAATTTGCATAAGTGGGGTTGGGGGGGTTGGGGCAGGTAGACAGGTCAGGACGCAAAAAGGTGATATGCTTGTGGTTGTGAGGTAATGAGGTAGCGGCAAAGGTTTGGCGAGGGGGAAGGAAGGAAGGAGGAGGGGTGTAGGACAGCAGGGAAAATGGGGAAGGGTTTGGGTAAAGCAATAAGGAAACTGGGGAAGGAAGGAATGGATTGAATGGAAAATGAAGTGTAAAGGCAAAGAGACGTCACGAGAGTATTCTAATTTTTACAGTGGTTAAAATCCTACTCAGCGTCAGTTATTCCACATTTCATGTTTTTCTCCAAATTTTATTTTCCCTAAGTAATATGAAGTTAATTTAGCTAAGTTCAGTTTTGTTAGGTCATCACATAAACCTATTAAAAAGTATATTTAAACAAATAATCAAATTAGATCAAACTCGGGCAACGAGATAGCAGAGGAAAAATAGGAAACGTGGAATTGTTGATGTTTATCACTTCTCGTGCTAGAATGTAATGAATAAGAGGGGATGAAGGAAGCGAGGGAGAGGAAATATATAGTTTGAAAATGAGGGAGAGAAGCAGGAAGGAGGGAGATCATTTTGTAGAAGAAACTCGCGAGTTTTGTTCGATTTCCGGTGAGTTTCTGGTAATGAGAAGGGTAAGAGAACTATTAAGCGTTTTTGTTGCTACTTTGGAACAACCTGTCTCCTTCCCAGCTGTCGTCTGTAAGTCAAGACTGCTGTATCTTTCATGGGCTGGAGTTTGTTTATCCTAATATAGCAGGAACTAGTTTGTCCTGTGGCGGCAGGAACTAGTTTGTCCTGTGGCGGCAGGAACTAGTATGTCCTGTGGCGGCAGGAACTAGTATGTCCTGTGGTGGCAGGAACTAGTATGTCTTGTGGTGGCAGGAACTAGTATGTCCTGTGGCGGCAGGAACTAGTATGTCCTGTGGTGGCAGGAACTAGTTTGTCCTGTGGTGGCAGGAACTAGTATGTCCTGTGGTGGCAGGAACTAGTATGTCCTGTGGCGGCAGGAACTAGTATGTCCTGTGGCGGCAGGAACTAGTTTGTCCTGTGGCGGCAGGAACTAGTATGTCTTGTGGTGGCAGGAACTAGTATGTCCTGTGGCGGCAGGAACTAGTATGTCCTGTGGTGGCAGGAACTAGTATGTCCTGTGGTGGCAGGAACTAGTATGTCCTGTGGTGGCAGGAACTAGTATGTCCTGTGGCGGCAGGAACTAGTATGTCCTGTGGTGGCAGGAACTAGTATGTCCTGTGGCGGCAGGAACTAGTATGTCCTGTGGTGGCAGGAACTAGTATGTCCTGTGGCGGCAGGAACTAGTATGTCCTGTGGCGGCAGGAACTAGTATGTCCTGTGGTGGCAGGAACTAGTATGTCCTGTGGTGGCAGGAACTAGTATGTCCTATGGTGGCAGGAACTAGTATGTCCTGTGGTGGCAGGAACTAGTATGTCCTATGGTGGCAAACCCGTGTAGGTGATGTAATAACTAAGATTAACTGGGAAATGAGTCGGCTGATGTTGATCAACCAACATGTGTGGAAATTCAATGTGAGGGTTAGTTCAAATGTGGATAGTTGCATGTTCTGGAGCCTAGTAGTGTGTTGAATGTATCTACGGGGATGATCACAGGTGGCTAGGCTCTTGCATTACTGGATATATCTTGCAGAATAGGTAAAACTGGTCAACTAGCAAGAACTCATTTAAAATTAAGTCCTTTCTAAAATTTTATCTTATACGTTTATAGATATATTTTTTCTAAGGTTCTTTTGTACCTAAAGAACCTTAGAAAACTAACCTAACCTTATTATAGGAAGAACAATTTAATTTAGCCTAATTCAACTAAATATATTTTAGATAAGTTTACAATAATTTATTAATAAACACAGTGAAATATATATATTTTTTGATAGGTTCAGAAGGATTTTTGCGAAATTATTGCATACACAAATTTTCGCTTGCCTTATTTGGCAAGAAGAACGTTGCTATTTAAGCCAAAATCGCAAGTTTTACCTACTCTGCGTTAAAAAAAAGACACGTGAGCAAACATTAAGACATAGAAAACGTTTCGGTCCTGAGACATGATTAAGGTACAAGGACCGAACGTTTTCTAATAAACGTTTACTAGTGTTTGTTCACGTGTCTTTTTCAACCAATTTATGGGTATCAATTAGCATGCTTCACACCGTGCATTATGCTCCCTCTGTTGTCTAGGGTTCTTGGGTAAATTTCTTAATTTAAATCTCTTGCTAGGAAAAATTGTAACTATGTATGAGTCATAAAATCAAACTCTTTTTGGGTGTTTTTTAAAATAAACTTGTTTGTATTATCTTGCATCGTGGTGTTTATGTTAGTTTAAACAAGATGTAAACTGCAACTTGTTACTACATTTTATGAAATATTAATAAGCACTGTTGGATCTGAGAGGGACCTGACCTCTCAGTGGCTACATTCTCACTACTACTACTACTACTACTCTGCACCTCTCCTTCCGACAGTATTTAAGTCTCCGCACTGTCGCTTGATCTTCAGATAGTTCCTGACTATGGAACTGAACTTCTCCAGGCCGAGGGACTGACAACCTCAAATTCTACGACTTCAAGGGTGATGGACTGATTACATCGTCTTCACATCTCTACTGTTCCTGCCTACTTTCTGTATTCGACTGAAGAAGCCTACTGTGTAGGCGAAACGTTTCGGAATAAAGTTGCCTACTGTTGCCTATGTGTCTTACCTACCAACAAACAAAGGCTGTAAACCTAACATTACAAAGTCTGCATATACACTTATTATTCTTTCCATTTCCCAACTTTTATTATAAAGAATTCTTGATGTCCCTTTGTGTAATTTCCTGTTTGTAATTATCCGTTTGAGTTTACGGGAGTTGAAGGGTGAAGGTGATTTCGCTGCCCTAGTTTTTCTAGGTCGGTATTATTGAGTCAGCCTCTTTCATACTGTGGAAAAAGACACCATACCATTTCTCTATCATGTTGTATCATACGTCATCTAACCTCGACCACTGCACTGTCCTCTCGAGAAAGGTGACTTCAAACTGGTTAGGGTCTCCCTATTCAAGGAACTGGGCTTGTTCTTCGCTTCCTTAAATTGAACCTGATTGCTTCCAGTTCCCCTAGCCCTGTGCAACCCCTACGTGTTTAATGCTTTCCATAAATATAATAATAATATATCAACTAAGTTCATTGTTTTTGGTTAAGTGTGGGCTCCACATTGGCATTGCAAACCCGAGCACAGGTCGTATACAAGTAATAAAAAGTAACTTGGATGAATCTCTTAAGGTTTCTGAATGCTTTTGTTATGTTCGTTTACCTAGCATCCCTAGTGCATAACTCATGACATACTTTTGATGGGTTTCTGTTGCAGCCGGGTCCTGGGTCTGCCTTGTATGGGGCTGGCGCCCATGGTTGTAATCATCAATTAAGTTGCAGCAAAAGGACACAAGTGCAACTAATTTGACATTTTATTGTAGCAACGTTTCCCCCTCCAGGAGCGAAATGTTGCCACAATAAAATGTCACATTAGTTGCACTTGTATCCCTTTACCTAACATATTGTCGGTAATTCTACCAGCAATAATACAAGGTGCAGCAAGCACAGTAGATATCAACCTTGTTTACTCCTCTTTTAGTCTTTCGTTCATTTTCCACTCTTCCCTCCTCCGTTCTCGTCCTCTCATCCATCCTTCCTCATACTTCATACCTTCTCCCACAGGAGTGTGCCCTCTGGCCTGGCTGTCACGTGGGCAGCGTGGGTGTGGGCTTGTACACGCCCACGCCCTCGTATACTAGAGTAGCCTGGCTGATCGGCCGCACTTTGAAGTATCTTATTAGATGCTCATTATTATGGTTGCCAGTCAATGTGGCCCTCATGCCTCTACTGCTCCTTTCCCCAGGTCCTCTCTCTCTCTTTCTCTCCTCTTTCATTTGTATTTTTTCCTCAGCATTAGGTAGAACGAAGTATGTGTCATGAAGGGTCACTTTGTGGTAGTTTCCTCGAAAGCAATTGAGCTCTGAGCAGCAAGAGGCTGGCACTGTGTGCCCAAGAATCTTCAAAATCTAACTCACTCACTCTACATCATCAGTCCTATCTAACTTGTGTGTTTCAGTGGCTACTACTTGTTTGCTTGATGGGAGACAATTGTTCTAAGTGTATCAAAGGGTATAACACTGTGGCACGAATGTCTTCAGAAAGTTCTATGTTCAACTTACCTTACATAAGGGCTACTTCGCGCTTATTTCTTGGAGGATTATGGATCTTCGTGTGGAGAGGAATGGCAGTGTGTGCATTATTCGTCGTATAGTGTTAGCCTCACTGCCCACTATTAAATCTTGCTCTTAATAACAAGTAACTCCTGAGGGAGTGTGGTGGGAAGGGTGCCCACTCTCAGGCAAGCATGAAGCCTCGTGCGAGGCTGTGGTACATCTTGCTCTGATTGGCCACACTGCATCAAAAAAACGACACTGCATATACTGGTAATTACCACTGGAGTCGTTTCCACACCCCATTTGTTTGTTGCTCTTTCTTACTTCCCGTAGTAGTAATCCCTCATCAAAGGTTTAACATATTTCCTTTAGTATTAATACTATTATTGTTGTTCCAAGTGCAGTACTTCAGCCAAGTTTTTCACTGTTTCTAGTAACGCTGCACCGAAGAGATTCATTGCACTTCCTCGGCTGGCAAAACTACATTAGAAGATTTTGTAACCCTCATTCACAAATTTTGCTTCACACATTGATAATATTACTTCAGTTTTCTCACGTTTCCTTTACTGAAGATATTGCTTCAAAGATTTTTACCAGCTGCTTTTACCGTTAAAAGTGTTTAGGGATTTTTATTAATATTTTCTTAGCTGTTAGCAAGAGTGAAACTGTTGTTTGCGCAGGTCGAGAATTAAGTCCTGGTCCTGCCTTGGCAGCTGGAAATATAAACACATAAGCAATATAATGTGATCCTTTATTGACAACGTTTCGCCCACACAGTGGGCTTTATCAAGTCAAAAATAGATCTACCTGGGTGAAAGGTACCTTGACATACGACATTGTAGCCTCACACTCCCTGCCCTACATATTTTTGAAAATGTATTGCCTTAGTTTCCACATCCTCATATATCTCCTTCCACATCTAACATGTTTAAATTGAAGACATTATGGGTGTGACAAAGTATCGGCTAATTTTGATAATGTCGGTATTGAGATCGGCTTGAAATTGAGTATCGGTATCGGCAAAGATTTTGGTATCGTCCCATCCCTAGTAGAAGACACTTCCGCACATCTCTATAAGAACATAATAATGGAGTATGATCAGTATATACCACAGTATAAACTGGATACAATGACCAACATATACCACAGTATAAACTGTAAATACTGATCAGTATATACCACAGTATAAACTATATAATGACCAGCATATACCACAGTATAAACTTTATATACTGATCATACAACGCTGCTCTTGAAAATCCGCCTTAATCCAAGTGAACATTATGCAAGTCTGGAGTTACAATTACCCACCGAACCATGAGGAAGTGTCGTCCATTTGTCAGGAAATGTGTGAACCGCCGGGTGTTTACAAGAAGCCGCCAGGGTGTAATCTTATTTCGGGGAATTGTCTTAAACAGGTTTAAATATCGTCATACCAATTCCCGCTGATATTCCAGTAGGTGTATGACAGCATTGTCTTGTCGATATTATAACCATTCCGCTATCCTACAGCTAAAACTCCCCCACCCTTCCAAGGACTGACAACTCTGCATCAATACGAGTGGCTTTCTTTTGCCCCTACATTACCTGTATACTGCAGAAAATAAATAAATTTGTATTTGTAGTTTCATTCATTTATGATTACAGGATTTAGTATGAATACAGACGGAATTTGAGTCGCTAATATCCGCTCTACCACGAACGCAAACAAGGAAAACTTTCAGATCCGTAGAATCCGCTTTACCTCGAATGCAGATAAAACAGAAACTCATAGATCCGTAGAATTAGCTCCTATACGAACGCAGACACTAAGAAAAAGACCCTTCAGTTGTCTTTTAATACGACCTGACACCCCATTAAATCTGCGTCGGCGACAGAAGGATTGTCTCGGGCGGGGATCATCCCTTGAGTGGGTTTAACTGTGACCATACTGGAGTGAGTGAGTGGTCGGTGTTGTGTGAGTGGTGATGTTGTCGTTGTCAAGGTGGTGGTTATGGGGGAGGTGGGGGCAGCCCCATAATAAAGCAGGAGACGGTGATCATGTTGCATCTAAGCGAAGTCACAGAGGATTCTCAGAGAGGGACAGAGAGAGAGAGAGAGAGAGTTTGTGGCAAGTACAAAAAAGATAAATAGTAACATTAAAACTATTTAATAGGGGTTAATAAATCTCAGGAAAATTTCGTTATACCGTATAATAATTAAGATAAAATGAGTTTATATGCCTACCCATAAAATGCATGAAAGTAACAAATAAAATGGTTCGTAGATTATATTAAAATAAATTATACATTGCCGCCGAAGCGGCTTGTTTTCTGTTCACCCCATATCCATCCTGTAGGCGGTAGTGATCAGTTTATTGTGCATCCCATATAAATCATGTGGACGGTAATATTACCTGGAGGGTGTTCCGGGGGCGTTGACCCCCGGAACATCCTCCAGGCAATATTAACATAGGTTCAACATAATCAGTTAAGGACATAATATAGCCTTTGTACATCAATCAGCAAAACATTGTTACCATTAATATTGTAAAAATTAATTTCTGACTGTCGTGGTTAATTGGTTTATTATTATATTTTAAGACTACTAGGCAAGGGTCATTAATGCTGCATGTTACGTGTACACCGACAATTGTGCTTGGTTTAATTCCTAATATAGGGATTAATCTTTTAAGTATATAACTACTACTGAGATATATATCCCTCCAAGAGTATATACAATGCTGCTCCCAGTGTATGTACATCAAGAGAGATGTACTTCTCACTATACAAAGAGTGACTGCTCTTCCTCGGCCATCTGACCTGACCTCACATCATGGCACGCCGGAACTGCGACAAAGGTCATTCGATATTTTTGTTTATGGTTTCAAGAGAGTTTTATTACGGTGACCCTTCAGTGGGAGTGCCTTGATACTAGTAAAGTTCTCTTAATCCAGGGCATTGAAGCTGCCCTACCCATTCTCGGGTCAAAGCTGGTCACCTTCCATTCTCTAAGTGCTGTACTTTCTTCAGCATTAAAACTTTAAACTTATACACAATAAATTACATCTGACACTCTCGATGGATAAAGAGAAGTAACAACTAGAAACTAGTGCTGAATAGCATAATCGATACTACACGAAGATGACTAAGAAATTCCAAGGGAAAAATACAGATAACCGTATATTCTTAGTGAGGCTTCGCGGATGAAAATACGTAACTCGTGTCTCGTGACCGAGTTAGAAGGAAAAGAATAAAAATTTGTCTTACTGGTGTGGAGCAGATTTTGAGTTTCTCAGGTGCCTTATCAGTTGGTTTGTGGTGCTCACGTTAGACTTTTTTGCTACTAGTACCAATAGCCTGGTTGATCAGGCCTTCCACCAGAAGGCCTGGTCTGGGACCGGGCCGCGGGGGCGTTGGCCCCCCGGAACACCCTTCAGGTATGATGAACAGTATTTTGTCTAGAAATGGAACAATAACATGATTTGCCCATGTGCAAGAAGAAATTATGTAATGAGTGACAGGAGTTGGTAAATGCAGGAGTTCGTAGATAATATTGTGATAATGACGAGTGTGGTAAACAGTGCCAAGGAGGAGGGTGGGAAAGAGATGGTTATGTGAGTGAAATAACGACTGAGTAAATATTGCGAGTAAACTAGGCTCTGGTGGCCTGGTGGTTAACGCTCTCGCTTCACACGGTGAGGGCCTGGGTTCGATTCCCAGCCAGAGTAGAAACATTGGACGTGTTTCTTTCCACCTGTTGTCTATGTTCCCCATCAGTAAAATGGGTACCTGGGTGTTAGTCGACTGGTGTGGGTCGCATCCTGGGACACTGACCTAAGGAGGCCTGGTCACAGACCGGGCCGCGGGGGCGTTGACCCCCGGAACTCTCTCCAGGTAAACTCCAGGTATGATGGACGTCTAAGAAGGACACTTGTTTCCACGAAGGAGTTATAAATAGGATAAGTTCCTCAGGTCAATTCCTATCAGCCGGACTGCGTGCTGCTAGCACCAACAGTCTGGTTGATCAGGCTATCAATCAGGAGTCCTGGTCTGGGACCCGGCAGGGGGGACGGTGACCCCGCCCCTAAATCGTCTTCAAGTAACCCTTCGGTATTAGGAGTCAAAGTGTTGACAGGGTCTGTGGTGGCTTTGTGGTCGCTACCAGTACCTACACCCGTGCTACCAGTACCTACACCCGTGCTACCAGTACCTACACCCGTGCTACCAGTACCTACACCCGTGCTACCAGCCTCATGCACACCTCGAGCTCACCAGAAACTAATCCTCTCCCCCTTTTACTTTCAATCTCTCTCACCACCCATCCCCCAACCTCCTCCACTCTCAAACTCTAGAGGCCCTTCCCCCATCCCTTGCTATTCTGTCTTCTAAGTATAGTTTCTTTTGACCCGCCATGGGATAGTGGAGATATGTACATAAAAAATCAATTTCTCCTGTGTATGGATAGTCTACCTACCTGGAGGGTGTTTCGGGGTCAACGCCCCCGCGTCCCAGTCCTTGACCAGGCCTGATCAACCAGGTTGTTTCTGCTGGCCGCACGTAGTTCAACGTGCGAACCACAGCCCAGTTGATCGGGTACTGACTTTAGGTATCTGTCCAACTCCCTCTTGAAGGCAGCCAGGGGTCTGTCTTATGTATGATAGGAGGCTGATCAGTCTTGGGCTCCGGCCACTTATTGTGTTTTCTCTTAGTGTACTAATGGCGCGCCAACTTTTCATTTGGGGTATATTACACCGCCTTCCCAGTCTTTTGCTTTCATAGAAAGTGATTTCTGTGTGCAGATTTGGGACTAGTCCCATATCCTGAGATATGGCAGTTCTCAAGCGATATTAACTCCGGCAGTTCTATATCGAAACATTTGATTCTAACGTAGCTGATGAATCCTTACCGGAATACTTGATATCCTCATTATCCTAGAGAGGTCCCTCAGTTCAGGCTGGCACGATGAAGTCTTCCAGTTCAGACTGACAGATTTCAACACCTTGTATTAGCCACATCCTGCGTGATGGAATATGACAGAGAAACGTAACTAGCTTTTGTTCCCACTGTGTAACTGTAGTAGCAGCACACTGCGCTGGTGTACCTATTTTTGCTAAATAAAAAAAGTTCACCCCTCTCTCCCACTCCTACTTTTAAATTACCTCTGCTCCACACCTCTCTCAGTTCACTCCCCAGCTCCCCCATTCCCTTACCTCTGCTCCACACCTCTCAGTTCACTCCCCAGCTCCCCCATTCCCTTACCTCTGCTCCACACCTCTCAGTTCACTCCCCAGCTCCCCCATTCCCTTACCTCTGCTCCACACCTCTCTCAGTTCACTCCCCAGCTCCCTCAATCTGCATGTTTGTTTTCCTCTCTACGCCTGCAAAGAAAAACACCCACCACTTCCTGGGAGCCGCCAGCATGGTAATCCGCAGTGTATGTTCTGGTTGCCTTGCACGTACTCTGCCTGACACAGAACCCAAGTCCTGGACCCACCTCTTAAACCTTGTCGACCGGCAGTACTGATCTCTGGCCTCTTCTAAAAACTTAGTATGGAGTTAACATAAGAACATAAGAATGTAGGAACACTGCAGAAGGCCTACTGGCCCATACGAGGCGGGTCCATCAATCAGTCCATCAATCAGGCCTCCACCACTGCCATATGTAGTTCATTACATCTCTCCGAGACTGGAAAGGTACTTCCTAACATTGTTATGGCTCATCTGTCTAATTGATTTTTATGAGGATCTTGTATGTCGTAATAATATCTCCCCTAGCCAGGGTTTGCATAATTACTTTTAAAAAACCCAGCCCAGCTGCGTTTTTTGAATTTGTATAACAAAAAATGGGACTTAAATTTTTTGAAAATATAAAACTTGTTAATAGGCTACTACTACTTAATATTAACTACTTTTTTACAGCTTCCCCAGACTTTAGAAACCTTATGAGTTGATAAACATTGTTAAGGAAATCTGAGACAATTTGTGTTTATAAAGTAACTTACGTGTTTTAATATATACAGATCTCAGGTATCAAAGTGAGCACTTCCTGACTGCAGAAATATTCAAAGCAGGTGCATCAAATTAAGGTTTCAAAGTTAAAATACACAGGCACTTTAATATGGAAGCTCCAGTGGTGCACCTGAGGTGGACTAAATATAAAAAATGCTTATAGTCCTCCAGCCTCCTAGTTAGAATGTCTGAGTCGTTTATATGTCTCATTTTACGAAGCAGTGTCTTTTCTTGTGGCTAACTGAAAACCGGCGGAGATGATCAGACCAGCAGCAGACTAGTCTGTCCCCAGGGTTGTGCTGCACGAGTAAGACAAGCCTAGCACAGGATCCGGCTGCACGAGTAAGACAAGCCTAGCACAGGATCTGGCTGCACGAGTAAGACAAGCCTAGCACAGGATCTGGCTGCACGAGTAAGACAAGCCTAGCACAGGATCTGGCTGCACGAGTAAGACAAGCCTAGCACAGGATCTGGCTGCACGAGTAAGACAAGCCTAGCACAGGATCCGGCTGCACGAGTAAGACAAGCCTAGCGCAGGATCTGGCTGCACGAGTAAGACAAGCCTAGCGCAGGATCTGGCTGCACGAGTAAGACAAGCCTTACCTTCGTCTACAGAGATACATAAGATTCGATCCCCACCGGCTGATTATTTACATATATGAGAAAATAGTACTAACCCTGTTACTTAGCCTTGGAGATGATGATAGTTGCTTGTGGTGGTGGTTGTTGGTGGTAGTGGTGGGTTGTGGTGGTGGTTGTTTGTGGTGGTGGTTGTTTGTGGTGGTGGTTGTTTGTGGTGGTGGTTGTTTGTGGTGGTGGTTGTTTGTGGTGGTGGTTGTTTGTGGTGGTGGTTGTTTGTGGTAGTGGTTGTTTGTGGTAGTGGTTGTTTGTGGTGGTGGTTGTTTGTGGTAGTGGTTGTTTGTGGTGGTGGTTGTTTGTGGTAGTGGAGGGTTGTGGTGGTGGTTGTTTGTGGTAGTGGAGGGTTGTGGTGGTGGTTGTTTGTGGTAGTGGAGGGTTGTGGTGGTGGTTGTTTGTGGTAGTGGAGGGTTGTGGTGGTGGTTGTTTGTGGTAGTGGAGGGTTGTGGTGGTGGTTGTTTGTGGTAGTGGTTGTTTGTGGTGGTGGTTGTTTGTGGTAGTGGTTGTTTGTAGTAGTGGTTGTGGTAGTGGAGGGTTGTGGTGGTGGTTGTTGGTGGTAGTGGTTGTTTGTGGTGGTGGTTGTTTGTGGTAGTGGTTGTTTGTGGTGGTGGTTGTGGTAGTGGAGGGTTGTGGTGGTGGTTGTTTGTGGTAGTGGTTGTTTGTGGTAGTGGTTGTTTGTGGTGGTGGTTGTTTGTGGTAGTGGTTGTTTGTGGTGGTGGTTGTTTGTGGTGGTGGTTGTTTGTGGTGGTGGTTGTTTGTGGTGGTGGTTGTTTGTGGTGGTGGTTTGTGGTAGTGGTTGTTTGTGGTAGTAGTTGTTTGTGGTGGTGGTTGTTTGTGGTAGTGGTTGTTTGTGGTAGTGGAGGGTTGTGGTGGTGGTTGTTTGTGGTAGTGGAGGGTTGTGGTGGTGGTTGTTTGTGGTAGTGGTTGTTTGTGGTAGTGGTTGTTTGTGGTGGTGGTTGTTTGTGGTAGTGGAGGGTTGTGGTGGATGTTTGTGATAGTGGAGGATTGTGGTGGTGGTTGTTTCTGGTAGTGGAGGGTTGTGATGTGGTTTATTGTGGTAGTGGTGGGTTGTGGTGATGGTTGCTTGTGGTAGTGGTGGGTTGTGATGATGGTTGCTTGTGGTAGTGCTGGGTTATGGTTGCTTGTGGTAGTGGTGGGTTGTGGTGATGGTTGCTTGTGGTAGTGGTGGGTTGTGATGATGGTTGCTTGTGGTAGTGCTGGGTTATGGTTGCTTGTGGTAGTGGTAGGTTGTGATGATGGTTGCTTGTGGTAGTGCTGGGTTATGGTTGCTTGTGGTAGTGGTAGGTTGTGATGATGGTTGCTTGTGGTAGTGCTGGGTTATGGTTACTTGTGGTAGTGGTGGGTTGTGGTGATGGTTGCTTGTGGTAGTGGTGGGTTGTGATGATGGTTGCTTGTGGTAGTGCTGGGTTATGGTTGCTTGTGGTAGTGGTGAGTTGTGATGATGGTTGCTTGTGGTAGTGGCGGGTTGTGGTGATGGTTGCTTGTGGTAGTGGAGGGTTGTGGTGGTGGTTGCTTGTGGTAGTGGTGGGTTGTGATGATGGTTGCTTGTGGTAGTGGTGGGTTATGGTTGCTTGTGGTAGTGGTGGGTTATGGTTACTTGTGGTAGTGCTGGGTTATGGTTGCTTGTGGTAGTGGTGGGTTGTGGTGATGGTTGCTTGTGGTAGTGGTGGGTTGTGATGATGGTTGCTTGTGGTAGTGCTGGGTTATGGTTGCTTGTGGTAGTGGTAGGTTGTGATGATGGTTGCTTGTGGTAGTGCTGGGTTATGGTTGCTTGTGGTAGTGGTAGGTTGTGATGATGGTTGCTTGTGGTAGTGCTGGGTTATGGTTACTTGTGGTAGTGGTGGGTTATGGTTGCTTGTGGTAGTGGCGGGTTGTGGTGATGGTTGCTTGTGGTAGTGGCGGGTTGTGGTGATGGTTGCTTGTGGTAGTGGTGGGTTATGGTTACTTGTGGTAGTGGTGGGTTGTGGTTGCTTGTGGTAGTGGTGGGTTATGGTTGCTTGTGGTAGTGGTGGGTTATGGTTGCTTGTGGTAGTGGTGGGTTGTGGTTGCTTGTGGTAGTGGTGGGTTATGGTTGCTTGTGGTAGTCGTGAGTGGGAATTTCATGTGATCAAATGTTAATTCTTGGGATGTTAACACTGAACACGTCATCATGTCACTAAAACTCGCGTCACAATACGTTTTCCTGTCTTAATCCAGGAATCAGGAAACTCTCGATATCTCTCCGGAGAAACAAAGAAAGCAAGTCAGCCCTGGAGTGAAGTTACTACGAGAGAAGTGCACAAGTTACTCCTGGAGAGCACAATAATGCACTGCTGTATAAATACTCTTGTAGTTACCGGAGAATAAATTATGATTTTATGTATAAATCAAAGACTGCCACCTCTGATATACCTTGAATGGGTTTCCTGAATTTTTCTACTCTCGGAGCCCGGCCTTGGTCCAGGCTTGTTTGGTCAGCCAGGCTGTTATTGCTGGTGACCCTCTGACCCACATATCCATCACAGCCAGGCTGATCTAGCACCACTGTTTTTTTTTTTTTACCCAAAATTGTTAAACTTCTTTCTTGCGTCAATTCTCAAAAGGAAATGACCTCACAGATTACAGGACACTGGAGCGTGAATGTTATTACTGGGAGAGAAAATGAGGTGAGTAAAGGGAAATGACGTACAACAGATGAGTAAAGAGAACGTGACGTAAACAGGTGAAGGAAATAAGGCAAAAAAGAAGAGAAATGAAGTGAATAGCGAATCAAAGATACATCTCCCGACAGTTCTCACTGGAAAATGACATGAATCTGGAAGGAATGAGTAAAAGCTGGCTTGTAGACCATAATTTTGCCCGTAATAATGTCTGATTAATGGTGATTATGGCGCTTACCCCTCTCCTCCTGCCATCCTTCCTCCTGCCATCCTTCCTCCTGCCATCCTTCCTCCTGCCATCCCTCCTCCTCCTGCCATCCTTCCTCCTGCCATCCCTCCTCCTCCTCCTGCTCCACCTCCTGGCCCCGCCTCAGCTGTAGCGGGCAGAAGTACCACTCACAAGACACCTTTATACCTATTTTCGCACTAATGGCAGCTTTCGCACATTCTTATGGACTTGTTTTCCACGGGGAGAGTATTATTATATTTCTTTGGGAAGTGTCGCACTCTCGCACGACGCTAGTATGATACGAGGAGTCTAGGTCTGGAAACTATTGTCGCACCTCACAAGAATACTGTCGCACAGTCACGGTAGATTATTACACCTCACAAGAATACTGTCGCACCTCACAAGAATACTGTCACACAGTCACGGTAGATGGTCACACCTCAAATGAATACTGTCGCACAGTCGCGGTAGTTGGTCACACCTCACAAGAATACTGTCGCACAGTCGCGGTAGATGGTCACACCTCACAAGAAGTTGTACCTTGAGAAAGATTGTCATACCTGGCGGCCCGCAGGCCCACTTATATCTTGGTTGATCCGGCGGGACCAGGAGCTGAGAGTCGACCCCTACAATCACATATAGGTGAGTACTTAACGGAGGTATGTGGTGCCTAGGTAGAATGGTTAGTTTTGATAAGAACCTGCCTTGTATGGGCCACTGGGCCTGCTGCAGTGTTCCTACATTTTAATGTTGTACGTCGTAGTGCATGCAACCAGTACGAACAGTCTGATTGACCAGGCAGTAAGTCAAAAAGCTTATTTTAGAGCAGGCGGAGTACAGGGATACATAAGGCAGTGTGTGACGCACCAGCCTGCTGGTGCACACACGTGGACCTAAACGGAAGTGAGATGAGAGCCACATCCGTTGTGTAGGCCTCCCACAACCCTCTCTCTCTCTCTCTCTCTCTCTCTCTCTCTCTCTCTCTCTCTCTCTCTCTCTCTCTCTCTCTCTCTCTCTCCCTCCCTCCCTTTCTCTTTCTCTCTTCACTTTAATATGGGTGCTGTACAAGGGTGAAGACACAGGGGACGTAAACCTAAGTGACACTGAAAGTTATTTGGATCATCGTCTCCATTGGCAGGTCCCAGTGACCCTGTAGTGTGACCCTTCATCTTCCTGGACCCTTTATGACCCCGTGACCTTGTAGTGTGAGCCTTACTGGATTCTCGGTTGCCACATGTTGTTAATTAAGGTAGAGTGGACCCCCTTCCCTCCCTGTCTCCCTGCCCCGCTACGCTGATTACACCTTCACTCGCTCAAATTACACTTCCCAATTTCACACATAGTTATCCTGCTGCCCTTCTCCCTCTGTGCCACGCCCTTCTTACTCCTCCCATTCACTGTCATATTTAATTCTATTTACATCCTTTCCTTCCCCCCTTCCTCTCTCTCTCTCTCTCTCCCTGCCTCTCGTTATCAACGTGTTTACCTACGTCATCTGCGTCATCCACAGTCTTCCGGTTAACTGAATTTTCGTAGAGAGAAAGATATATAAAAACAGAACCTGGGATTTTTGTTGACCTTGGGAGGTGGACGGGTGGGTGGAGGCCTGTGATAGGTCTGGGCTAAGCTGTCCTGATAGTGCTTGTTTATCAGCTTGATCAGTTGTGTGGGTTTCTCAGGTATGGGCTACACCTGCCACATCTGTGGCAGGTGTGAAGTATACCTATTATGGTACCGCAGTCTTCCTACTGCCTGGCAGTAGGAAATACACAAGGAAATACTCAGCCTGATCTTCACAGTGTTGGCACAGTCTTTTCAGGCACTTGAGTAACAGTTAACACCAGGAGTACCCCAGCCTGGTGTGTTTACTGGTAGCTTTTCTGTGCCAGGTTATGCACCTGCAGACACTGATGAGATCATCCACATGTTGGAGTCGCACCATTTTTGTCATGATCGTCTTGAGCGATTCTATATGTATCCCCAGGCGAGGTGACACTTTGACACACATCTGTGGCCAGTTTCCTGAGGTCTTTTGACGCTGGTGGTCTTTCAGTTGCCTGAACATTATAATTGTTGCTTTTGAACCGGCTTATCACCATCCGTCTTCAAGCTGTCTTCAAGAGGGAACTGGATAGATATCCCAAGTCAGTACGTGACCAGTCGGGGGATGTAGTTCATACGGTGGATTCCGTGCGGTCAGCAGTAACAGCCTGGATGATAGGCCCTGATCCAGCAGAAGGCCTGGTCATGGACCAAGCCGCGGGGGCGTTGACCCCCGGAACACCCTCAGGGTAGACAACAGGTAGGTCGACATTGTGTTTATAGAGCGTGGGGCACTAGACGAGCCTGGCCCATGGCCGGGCTCAGAGAGTAGATATACTCTCGAAATTATTCAAAGGTATATCAAAGGTAAAGGTATATCAGTAGTAATTACGTAGATGTCTTAGGTCTATTGGTGTTGCATTGCTTCCATTGATGTCCGAGTCTGTGTGGATGACAAATTTCTGTGTCAGCATAGCTACTGAATATGTTTGTGTAGCATATCTGAGTATCGTAGTTAGTACCATCTATATATTTTATATAGACGATCCCTTGCTAGGCCTAGGGGCTAGTATGTGACATCACGAGGTGCCACATGTGAGCGGCAGTCACCCTGTTCCCGCGTAGACCCACAGGCAAGAACATGTAAGCTAGGCTTCCCCTCACGACTCTGCAAATGCAAGTGTTACCAACCATACCAAAGTGTATTACTACACCACCTTTATCTGGTTGTCTCTGTTCAAGTTGTAAGGCTTTGTTTATGCTTGTAATTCCTGTCTGCATGTGGAGCATTCATGCAGGAAGTGCATTTCTCACAATACAGCTGTTCCCGAAACCTGTGGTTTGGTCTACAGATCTGTATGTTAATTAAACAGTCTGCCTGGTAGGATACAGCTTCAGAAGTAACATCAACAAATGTTAGCCAGCGAGGTCCAGCTGTTCTTGCCTCCCCGGGACTCAAGAACCCGGAAGCCTGCCAGCTGGGTCCACCATGTGGCTACGATCACTGATATCCTGCACTCACATACCGTGGGTGCAGGATATCAGTGACCATCGCGGCCAGTGTCAGAAACCAGGAGGTTGCTGACGGCATCAGCTACAGGGTACATCCGCTTACTGCTCTCGTATACTCCGGTATCTTCATGAATATTACAACCCAGGATTTCAAATGGCCTGTTATCCTGGGTGTAAAGGGAGCAAAATAAACACAGCAGAAAAACTTTTGACTTATATTATCCTTCACCAATTTAGAACAGAAGTATGTACACTATATACACTACGTACAGCGATAGGTATTAGTGCACTCCACGGTAAGCAAGGCAGAATAGAAGCCACTAGAGAGCAGACCGTGCTTCAACCAGCTCTAGAATGGGAATGACCAGGGCAGACAGGAGAAGGGTACCCACATAACCTCTGCGATTGCCAAAACCATCTTCTTATTGGCTGGAACCTGGGTACTGGTTGAACGACGGGGCCCCATCGTCAACCCTCAGTCACCTGGTTCGCTGGTTGGGGGAAATAGCCTGTAAATGAGGGTGTGTACATGCGCCGAATAAAGGTTACGTACTCTTTGCATGCCACAATGAAGGAGTTGTCTTCAGTCTTATTTTCGCGGGAAGATGTGAATCTTGGCTGAGAGTCAGGTGAACACCTACTTTACCAAGTTCTCTAGTAGCACCAACTTGGTTTCTAGATGAATGTTGAGGATGTTGTCCACCTGGTCGCCCTTGTGATGATGCGTGTTGTTTGTTTGGGAATGTACTGATACCCACGACTGGGGTTCTGGCAGGTGGTAGCTGGTAGTCTACCAATCAGCTGGTATTGTGTACACAGAACACCTTGAAAACCCTCGGCCTTCTTTCATAAAGTTCTTATTTTTCAGGCTGAGGGACTGACAACCTCCACTACTTGTACCGTCTTCCAAGTATTTCGACTGAAGAAGCTTGCTGATCAGGCGAAACGTCTCGTTATAAAGACACCAAACTGATGCATCCTCTGTAATATACCGTGTTCATAATTACTATCGCAATTGTTTTATCTGCTTTCGTAAGGTGAAGACCAGGATCTTTCCTTAGTTCATGGTATAACTTAACAAATCTCTGAGAACAATTGTCTTCAAAGATTTGTTAAGTTAGACCATGAATTAAGGACAGATCCTGGACTTCACCTTACGAAACAGACAAAGCAAATGCAATAGTAATTATGGACTAGGTACATTAGACTGGGAAAATGAATATGATATTAGAAGACGGGGGGAACTTAGATGCCTCTTAATGATCGCTGACCTCTGGTGGTCCGTATTACGGAGTTAAAGACACTTGATCTCTGACACCTTCACAGTGTAAAGTTATAGAGCCTCTGATATCCTGGAGATATCTGATATCCGGGGATCAGCGCCCCCGCGGCCCGGTCCACAACCAGTGTGACTTTGTAAATGGTCCAAGTCGGACCGAAACGTAGTCGTAAGCTCCTCTATTCTATGTGCGGGTTATTTGTGTATAGTGTACAGGCCACCCGGTGGATCAGGGCCTGATCAACCAGGCTGCTACTACTGGCCGCGTAGTCCAACGTACGAATCACAGCCCGGCTGATCCGGCACCGACTTGACGTATCTGTCCAGCTCCGTCTTGAGGGCAGGCAGGAGTTTATTGGTATATATTTCATACCTTAAACACTCGACCTAAAGCACTTATATGCCTAATATATTTCACGTTCTTAACGACCGTTGACCTCATATATTTCACGTTTCAACGACTCTTTGACACATCATACTGATATATGAATGTTTGTTGACCTCTGGTGCTGATATATTTAGTGAGGATGAAGGATAGTAGTGTGCGGCGTTGTGGGAGGCGGTGACCTAGACTTAAACAGGTTTGTGAGGTCAGAGGTCAGCAAGGTTGAGGGTACGAACTTTGCCTCAGAGACTTTATATATATATATATATATATATATATATATATATATATATATATATATATATATATATATATATATATATATATATATATATATATATATGCGTGTGTGTGTGTGTGTGTATGTCGTGCCGAATATGTAAAACTGGTCAATTAGCAAGAACTCATTTAAAATTAAGTCCTTTCTGAAATTTTCTCTTATACGTTTAAAGATACATTTTTTCAATAATGTTAATGTAAAAATTTATAATTTTGCACCAAAAGAATCTTAGAAAACTTACCTAACCTTATTATAACAGGAACAATTTATTTTAGCCTAACCCAACTAAATATATTTTAGATTTGTTTACAATAATTTAATACTAAACAAACAGTGAAATATATTTTTTTCGTTAGGTTCAGAATGATTTTGGCGAAATTATTGCATAAAAATTTTTTCGCTTGTCCTATATGGCAAGATGAACGTTGCTATTTAAGCCAAGATCGCAAGTTCTGCCTATTCGGCACGACATATATATATATATATATATATATAGGGAAGTACCACCTCTATGGCTGGAATGGGGACCCTCATCCTCAGAGAAGACAATAAACGTACCTCAGAGAAAACTCAAGGTTCTCCCCGGAGCTGTTTGAATATTTTCTTCTCCTACCATATATATATATATATATATATATATATATATATATATGTAACGCTCTTATATGGGTATAAAACATGGGTGGTGAATGTTGCAACAAGGAGAAGGTTGGAGTCAGTGGAGATGTCATGTCTGAGAGCAATGTGTGGTGTGAATGTAATGCAGAGAATTCGTAGTTTGGAAATTAGGAGAAGGTGTGGGATTACCAAAACTATTATCCAGAGGGCTGAGGAGGGATTGTTGAGGTGGTTTGGACATGTAGAGAGGGAAGAACAAAATTGAATGACTTCGAGAGTGTATAAAGCTGTAGTGGAGGGAAGGCGGGGTAGGGGTCGGCCTAGGAAATGGAGAGAGGGGGGAAAGGGAGGTTTTGTGTGCGAGGGGCTTTGACTTCCAGGAAGTATGCGTGAGCGTGTTAGGAACGAATGGAGACAATTGGTTTTTAGGGCTTGACGTGCTGTTGGAGTGTGAGCAGGGTATATATCGAGAACAAGCGATACAAGATGCAAAACAACCACGGGGAAGGGAAGTAGTTACAATCAACACATATGTGTGTGTGCACGAGAGCGAGAGAGTATGTATGTATATAATATACATAAATGGTGGTAGTGTGTAGCCGAGTAGTCAGTGGTGGTGGTATCCTGTGCATCACCGCAGTGTCCTTGAGTTCTACTCTCTTCTTTATCCTTCTATCCTCTTCCTTTGTTATTACTTTTTCAACCTCATCTACCTTTATTTAGGATCCTCCCTCCCCCCCTCTCTCTCCCTCTCTACACTTGAGGATTCCACAAGGCTTCGGTTCAGAGTTCCCTCATTTATTTTACAAGCTAAGAGCTGTTATCTTTGCTGATCTTATTTAAAAGCCTTCTCTTAGCAATATATTTTGTATAAAAATTTATAGTTTGTGCTATATTTTTTAAAGATGCATAGAGGGCATAGCATGAACTTGAAGCCAACAGCGTGTCATAATTTCCAGGTGATCATTCTCTCTTATTTCTCTAGCGTCTCAGTTGTGAGAACTGCTTCCAGACGTGCGTCGCTTGAGCAAGGAATAATCACTGATGAAGTGATGTCACTGGGAATGTTATAGCCAGATTGAGACTTCCGGTTGTCCGTCAAGTGTGAGACCTTGAGGACACTGACCTTTACTTTATCTGGAAGTCAGTAATAGGACAGGGAGCAAACGATCTAAGAAATTTGTGTGTACTCAAGTAGACTGAATTTGTGTCTAATACAGAGTTTTGCAGCCAGTACTGTTGAGCAGGTATGAGGGGCGGCCACTTTAGTACTGCAAGTTTCTCTGCTGCCTTCCTTGTAAGATTGACTACATGATTCTTTATGGTTACTGCAAAGTCATATTTTAACTTCGGCTCTAAGACGTTCATTTTTGTCTGAACTACAGTAGTAAAAGAGTGCTGTGTAAAAACCGTGATTTTTGTGTTTTCTCAAGAGGAAAATTTAACCAATCATTGCATTTGTTAGGTTGATATAGATGAAAGATGGTGGCTGATGTGCCTGTATAGGTCAAGGCTAGTGTGCTGCCATCTGTTTAGACACGAGATTGGTGAATCAGGTGTAGTAGACCCTTGAAGGTAGACATTCCGTACCTAGAAAACACTCTCACACAGATTTGTAGGTAGTCAGTAGCTGTAGTGAAGAGCCAGAGATTCCTAATGATTGTAATTTTGCCAGGAATCTCTGGCGCCATACGTGGTCAGAGTATGGGGCCAAAGTATGATACGCAATGTCCGGTTCAACTATAGAGTTAATTTGAGATTCATCCAATGAATAGTGATAAAATCTGGACAAATTCTAACATCTCGGTCGCAGAACATTCTCATGTAACAGTGTTGATGGGAAGTAATGGTGCTATTTGTCGTTAAGGTTTTTACCAGTGATTGACAGAAGTGACGCTGATCTTCATTGGGTCATCACTCAGCTCTTAAGTGAATGAATATTTGTCTTCCACAGAAAGCTGCTTTATCGGTGCTAAGCACCGGTCAAGCCTCTATGCTGGATGCCTTGGCACCGGCCAAGTACCTCTGCTAGATGACAGAGGCCAAGCTCTGCTTACCACCCTGGCTTTTTTTTTTTTACACAGGGTTCTACAAGGTTAGGGGTAATGTTCCTAACTTTATTTATAAGTTAAGAGCTGTTACCAACATTAGCTCATTTGAAAGCCTTTTTTTATTGTTAGTAGATATGATGTTCAATGAGGACAAATTCCAACTACTCCGTTATGGAAAACTGGAGGAGATAATAACTAGAACAGAGTATACTACTGACTCCGGCCATACAATAGAGCGAAAAAATAATGTAAGGGACCTGGGAGTAGTAATGTCTGAGGATCTCACTTTCAAGGATCACAACAGTGCCACGATCGCACGTGCAAAGAAAATGATAGGATGGATAATGAGAACTTTCAAAACGAGAGATGCCAAGCCCATGATGATCCTTTTCAAATCACTTGTTCTCTCTAGGCTGGAATACTGCTGTACATTAACATCTCCATACAAAGCAGGTGAAATCGCAGATCTAGAGAGTGTACAGAGATCCTTTACTGCACGTATAAGTTCTGTCAAGCACCTTAACTACTGAGAACGCTTGGAAGCACTTGACTTGTACTCGTTGGAACGCAGGAGGGAGAGATATATCATAATCTACACTTGGAAAATCTTGGAAGGAATGGTCCCAAATCTGCACACAGAAATCACTCCCTACGAAAGTAAAAGACTGGGCAGGCGATGCAAAATGCCGCCAATAAAAAGTAGGGGCGCCATTGGTACACTAAGAGAAAACACCATAAGTGTCCGGGGCCCAAAACTGTTCAACAGCCTCCCATCAAGCATTAGGGGAATTGCCAATAAACCCCTGGCTGCCTTCAAGAGAGAGCTGGACAGATACCTAAAGTCAGTGCCGGATCAGCCGGGCTGTGGCTCGTACGTCGGACTGCGTGCGGCCAGCAGTAACAGCCTAGTTGATCAGGCCCTGATCCATCGGGAGGCCTGGTCATGGACCGGGCCGCGGGGGCGTTGATCCCCGGAATAACCTCCAGGTATATATAAATAGTGAATAGAGTGAAGTTGTAGCCAGCTGAGGGCTAGCGATTTCATTTGGTCAACTTTCCTCTTCCTTCTTCTTCTCCCTATTTATCATTCTTTTCTTGCAACATTCACTCTTGTCTTCCTTTGCCTGCCCAGCACACGTCTCACTCGTGACAAGAGCCAGACATCCCTTCCTCTCTCAACACTCCTTGCTTGCCGTGCACCTTTCTTTCTTTCTTTCTTGCTGCTTTCTTCCCTCTTTGCCTCTTTCCCCCATCCCTTTAATCTCTTTCCTTCCCCTTCCATTTCAATCATCTCTCTCTTGCATCCCACATCACCCAGTTACCATCCTTCCCAAGTCTGCCATCTAGCGGTAGTCAGCATCACTTTTCACCAGTATCTAACAAATAAATCGATCCCGTTTTCTATCAGAATTTGATATTTTTTCTTATTTTAAACTGCGGAAGGAAAAGTAAATCAATACTTGACAAAGTGAGGCGAGAAACATAGTGGTGAGTGATGTTTTTCCACGTGATACAAGTTATGTGATCAGGTTCCTCTCGAGTGAGGGAAACATGAGTAGGTGAGTCTGTGCTTATGTTTCGCCACCTCACAGACTATACTGTATATACAGGGAGATATGTGTATATCTCACTGTATATGTAGGGAGAGGTATACATATTGAATATGAAGGGAGAGGTGTGTATATCCCGTTGTATATGTAAGGAGAGGTATACATATCTCATTGTATATGAAGGGAGAGGTGTGTATATTCCGTTGTATATGTAAAGAGAGGTATACGTATCTCATTGTATATGAAGGGAGAGGTATACATATCTCTTTGTATATGAAGGGAGAGGTGTACATATCTCTGTATATACACCAAGAGGTGACTTCCACGATAGATTTTGTTCTCGTGTTGAAAAACTTATGGGAAACCTTGGCTATCGTCGTCTCCGTGTGTGTGAGAGAGAGATTTTGTACTTTAGTGTGTTTTATAGGCTAAAATATTTTGCTTTACGTGCCATCATCACCACCACAATCACCATCACAATCACCACCACCACAATCACCACCATCACAATCGCCACCAGCACAATCACCACCATCACAATCACCACCACAGTCACCACCACCAGTCTCACACTTCAGTCTTCGTGTTGTTTACCTTTCTCACTCTCCACTTCTACCATTTCAAGTATTCATCCTCGTCTTCTTCCATCCTTTGCGTATCCTTCAGCGTCCCACGCTTATCCTTCACCCTCTCACTCCCACCAGTTTCTCCCAAGCACAGTTATCAGTCCAGGAACTAACTAACGGTAAGTTAATGTGTGCAGGCGAGTCCTCAAGAGGACAAACTCGCCGAAGATTAATTTTCCTGCTCTTCGTCGTCCTCTTCCTCGTCGTCGTTGTCTTCCTCTTCCTCACCTGCCGAATCATTTGTGTGTGGGGGGGGGGAGGGTGACGTTAACGTCGTAATGAACCCACGAGAGAAAATCCCAGGAAAGTCTTGCGGACTGCTCTGTAACACCGGGGGATCTAACACCATTACTGCCGCTACTGACGAACACAAACTTCACCTCCTCAGTGATTTCTAGTCATTCTCCTGCCCTGCACACTCCTCCACCTCTACCACACCTCCACTGCCGCTTCCTCCTCCTCCTCCTCCTCCTCCTCCTCCTCCTCCTCCTCCTCCTCCTTGTAGTGCAAGAATGGATGTATGTGTGTGTGTGTGTGTACTCAGTCGCTTTGTGTTTGCGGGGGGTCAGGTCTTCACTCCATACCATAGCTACTCTTGAAACTGTGCGTGTGTGGAGTTTGCTTTCAACACATTGTTTGTACCAGGTCATTCTACTTGTTTGTTTTAGCTCCCTGAGAACAAAATAGTAACATTCCTATGGTTCACCTGTGTTTGTTAACATTTGCCAGTGTCCTTTTTTCCTAATTTTTCCCTCATGTTGAAATAGTCTACCAGTCAGTGTCTCGGAGTATCTTAACGACCTTATTTTCTGGTTCTTTCACCCGATAATGTTTCGTTTAGTTCCTTTAACGTCTCATGTTGTATTTCGTCAGTTCCTGTGCTGATATGGGTGCGAGTGTGTGTTTGTGTGTGTATGTGTGTGTGTGTGTGTGTGTTTGTGTGTGTATGTGTGTGTGTGTGTGTGTGTGTGTGTGTGTGTGTGTGTGTGTACTTACAGCTTCTGTACAAATTTGAGCTGAATAACCCACACAGAATATAACTATATGAATATTATGTAATGTATATGTACATGCATGGGAAGGCTTACTCAGCCCTGTAACAACTTCAGTCAGTATTACCAAGGGTGGCTCCTCCTCAGGAAAGCTAATGAATAGAAAAAGAAATAATAACAGACAATGATAAACACTTTATTATTTAGAAACGGAAAATGTAAAACAATAAAACATGAATGGGTATCCTAATTGAAAGAAAAATGAAAAATGAAATGAAAAAAATTACATTTGAACTCGACGCTAATATAGGTATATCGTGGTAATGGGGTGTCAGGTGTTGGTGACACTGAGTGTTGTTGAAATCGTAGCCGTTGCTGATGGGGGGGGGGGGGTAGCAGGTGGCTCGTTCTTCACAGAGTATAGCCATGTGTAATTACTTCAGATGACAGGAAAACAGGTTCGTTACCACTGCTATGATGAGGGGTTAGGTCCTGTGTTGGCTTACATAACAGGTAAGTAGACTAAACATGGGACATCTCAGGACGTTAGTCCGTCTCCTTCTATTCGTTGGTTGGGAGGTGACCCTCTCTGTCATTCCAAGCTGTAGAGAGAGATTACCCACTGCTTAAGAAATCACTCTCCATGATAAGTACAATACCTAAAAGATGTGGTGATTATTAAAACATTTAACAGATAAAGAATGAAAGGACTAAGTTAATTATTGGTCAAAAGTGAAGCTTTCAACCAATAAGTCCACTAAAATATGATCAGGCGTGTACTTACAGTAGTGTTGGGAGCTGTGAGTCGAGTGATTTACTGTTTGACCGGAGCCCCACACGTCACCTTTCGGGGGGGGGGGCCCCTCAAGGAAGGTTCCTTGATGTTGGTGAGGGGCTCTTGATTTAGGGAATTGGATCTGTGCTCCAGTTCCCCGAATTAAGCCTGAATGCCTTCCACATATCCCCCCCCAGGCGCTGTATAATCCTCCGGGTTTAGCGCTTCCCCCTTGATTATAATAATAATAATAATCGGGGGGGGGGGGGAAGAGGGAGGGGAAGGGATAGCCGGAGCTAGACTGACCCTACCTTAACAAGCAGCCGGCAATCAAACTATCACTTTCGGGGAGGGGGAAAAAGGGGGGGATAAATAGCTGGAGCTGGACTTACCCTACCTTAACAAGTAGCCGGCAATGAAACTATTGTTACTATATACTCCCTCGCTACTCCTATCTATTGAACTTTTCCCTCACACTCCCCCATACCAAGACTTATAGTCAAGGAGTATAAGAAGAATAGGCGAGGAAAAAGTTCTAACATGTGGAAGTCGCGTAAGGCAACAAATCTTCTACTGACTGTCACAACTTAACCAGTCAGAGAAATAATTGGATGAACCATTGATATACACAATATGGAACTTAAAAGCTTGGAGTGCCAAGGTCCACCTCAAGAGGCGACTGTTGGTTCCTTTAAAAGTTTCTAGGTATATCAAAGGTTTGTGGTCCGTTTCTAAAATGAATTCCTTTCCCAGTAGATAAAATTTAAGCTTGGAGATACCCCATACAAGGACCAAACATTCCTTTTCTATGGTGGAGTATCTCGTTTCTGCAGGAGGGAAGTTTTAGATTTAATAACTATACAGGATCTAGGAGTGTGTGTATTTTGTGCAGTAAGCACGTGACACCTATTGCAAGAACTATACTTCTTTGTAACCTGAGAATACATGCTTGGCCAAAAATAAGTGTGCTTGAGTTTATGCCACGTCTTACGATGGGCCAAGTGTTTGGTCACTGGCAAATCATGAGCCATTTGAAGAACAGTCTCTCGACATGGTTTAGGAACAACAAGTAGGGAATAATCTATCACTGAAGAATGAGATTTAAATACAGATTTATGTAAGATACCATTAATATATTCAAACTTATGAGATACGTATCTCCCATGGATAACTTTGTTGTTAAAAGCTTGATTATGACAATCCCGAAGTGAAGGGCAATTGCGCTGTATATTGACAAAGTCATCCTTGGACATAAAATCTGGGAAAATAAAAGGACTTGTGGTGGGAGAAGAGGAGGTAGGAGAAGCCAGGGTTATGGTCTGAGCCCTAGTCAAGACATTGAGAGTGCCGGAGGCAATACCCTTACTTTCACCCGACGAGTGGACAGGTGATCCTGCTACCTCACTATCGAGAGCAGTATCATCCGTTTCCACCCCCAAATGAACAGTACGAGACAAAGCAACTTCCAGTGCGGAATTGTTAAGGGGCTTATTTAACTTGCAAGGAGGAAGAGCTGGAAAACTTAGATCCACGGGTGGTGACGAAAGATCCGCCTCTGAAGGAAGAACGGCACCTTTAATGTTACCCACTATTATAGAACAAGTAATTGGGGCTAGTACCGCATTAGTCTAACTGGTGAACCATTTAGTTTTCAAGTAACAACGTATTGTAGGGAAAGTATTTTCACGACCCAAGTAATCTGAAAGAATAGAGGACACACGAGAGGTTTTAAAGTAAGGGAACAGTTTGTCCGAAATTACGATGCACGTACATCCAGTGTCACGTAATATATCTGAGACTTTTATACCATTAACTGCTCCTGAGCAGAAGGGTGCTTGGTCATTACCGTCTTTAAAACATCTTCCAACTTTTTGGACCTTCTTAGAAGGACAATCTGGACGTTTATGTCCCTTAACACCACACAAATGACAAACAGGAATAAAAGAAGTCACTTTACTTTCCACTAGAGGCTTTGATTTCTTAAGGTCTGATGAACCCTTGCCCTTAGGGTTCGATCCCTTTAGGTCTTTATAGGAATTGTGAGCCTCAGCATACAAGTCAGCGGCCTCAGCAACTTCCTCAGCTTTAATCAGGTTACGTTCTCTAATGAATGTTCTTATCTGGTGGGGAAGAGCTATCAGGAACTGGTCAGCAACCATGAAGTCTCTAAGAGATTCATAACTGTGATCAATTCCTGAACTCTCTATCCAAAAGTCGAACAAACGAAAGGGTGTTACCTGTAACTGGTGAAAGTTTTGGCCATACTGTAAGGTGGCATACCTGAAATCTTTCCTGTAAGAATTTGTGTTTTTTTATATGATTTAAGGATTGCCTTCTACAGTAGGTTATAATTACATATGATATCCTGTGACAAAGTTGCATAGATATTCAAGGCTGTACCAGAAAATAACATTCCTAACCTGGTAGCCCAGGTGTCAGCAGGCCATTCACAGAGGGTAGCAGTATTTTCAAACCTGATGATGTATAAAGTAATGTCTTCACCCTCTGTGAAGGGAGGTAAATTAGGTGTTGGATTATGTGCACTAGCTGCATGATGTTCAGTTACTCCTTCCTCTAATTGTTGTTGTGTAAGAGTTAACTTTTTATTCTCTAATTCAAGGCGAGCTTTTTCGAGCTCGCGATCCTTTTCTCTCTCTATTAACTCAAGTTCTCTAGCTTTTTCCTCACATTCTCTAGCTTTTTCTTCACGCTCTCTAGCTTTTTCCTCAACTTCTCTATCCTTTGCTCTTTTCTCAAGTTCTCTTAATTTAACTTGTTCCTCATGTACTTTAGCTTGTTCCTCATGTACTCTAGCTCTTTCTTCACGATCAAGTGTATCACGCTCCTTTTTGTCTTCTCTTTCTCTTTCTAACTGTCTATCTTGGTTTTCTCTTTCAATTCGATCTCTCTCCTTTTTATCCTCTCTTTCTCTTTCTGTCTTTCTTGATTCTCTCTCTCTATTCTTTCTCTCTCCTTATTCTCTTCTCTTTCGATTCTCTCTCTCTCTTTCAAGTCTTTCCTGGATCTTAGCACTAATGAAAGATTCTAAATTTTTCCCTGTTATTCCTAACTTCCAGCGTTCATCCAAAACTGGTATTCCTCCATACTTGCAAGAATAACTTAAACTATCAGGGGAAATGAAACGGGTATTAAAGAAAACGGAGGGTTCAATTCCTGCTCTGCTCAAACTGTAAATAAACCAGAGGGCTCGATCCCTGCTTAAATTAAACAATATGTATTAATTAAAACGAAGGGTTCTATGCCGGCTCCGAGCAAACAGCAAGTAGAATGGGGTCACTTGACCATCCAATCTTCTCACCCACAAATCAAGAGTGTCCTACGACAGTTCCCTTGATATAATAAAGAGCTCAATGAAACAAATTGTCACTGGAAAATCTTGGGTCCCTAGAGTCTAATCCTCCAAAGTGTTTCAAGCTCGAAAAGGTGGCAGAATTAAATATTATATCCTGCCTGACTTGACTTACAATAAATTGAGACTATAACAATCACCAAATCTTTTAAATACCTATACTGTAGTCCTACCATAGAGAATGATTACTCATGGCTGGTGGTAACCGTCTGTGGTATGCGGCATTGAAGTTCCAATGGTAGATTTGAGATGGAGTTGAATCTTGATTCAGTCGAGTTGATCCTGGCAAGGTCGCCACTTGTGAAGGCTTACTCAGCCCTGTTACAACTTCAGTCAGTATTACCAAGGCTGGCTCCTCCTCAGGGAAATTAATGAATAGAAAAAGAAATAACAGACAATGATAAATACTTTATTATTTAGAAACAGAAAATGTAAAACAATAAAACTTGAATGGGTATCCTAATTGAAAGAAAAATGAAAAATGAAATGAAAAAAATTACATTTGAACTCAACGCTAATATAGGTATATCGTGGTAATGGGTTGTCAAGTGTTGGTGACACTGAGTGTTGTTGAAATCGTAGCCGTTGCTGATGTGGGGGGGGGGGGGTAGCAGGTGGCTCGTTCTTCACAGAATATAGCCATGTGTAATTACTTCAGATGACAGGAAAACAGGTTCGTTACCACTGCTATGATGAGGGGTTAGGTCCTGTGTTGGCTTACATAACAGGTAAGTAGACTAAACATGGGACGTCTCAGGACGTTAGTCCGTCTCCTTCTATTCTTCTCGTTGGTTGGCAGGTGACCCTCTCTGTCATTCCAAGCTGTAGAGAGAGACAGATTACCCACTGCTTAAGAAATCACTCCATGATAAGTACAATACCTAAAAGATGTGATGATTATTAAAACATTTAACAGATAAAGAATGAAAGGACTAAGTTAATTATTGGTCAAAAGTGAAGCTTTCAACCAATAAGTCCACTAAAATATGATCAGGCGTGTACTTACAGTAGTGTTGGGAGCTGTGAGTCGAGTGATTTACTGTTTGGCCGGAACCTCACATGTCACTTTTCGGGGGGGGGGGGGAGAGGGGGGGGAAGGGAAGGGATAGCCGGAGCTAGACTGACTCAACCTTAACAAGCAGCCAGCAATCAAACTATCACTTTCGGGGAGGGGGGAAAAAGGGGGGGGGAATAGCGAGAGCTGGACTTACCCTACCTTAGCAAGTAGCCGGCATTGAAACTATTGTTACTATATACTCCCTCGCTACTCCTATCTATTGAACTTTTCCCTCACAATGCATGACCAGGTGTGAGCTTCACGATGGTGCGGTTTATTCTCTGACAAGTCTGACACATCGTGGACAGTACCTTAAGAATTTCTTTAGGGTTCCTGAAAGCAGTTCGCAGGTTAGACAGTCTTCAAATAATGACACAAGTGAAGAGCAAGCTTTTATCGTGACTGTATTTTCGTTAGATAAAGCTCTACATAGAGCAAAAATTTGTCACTATAACAACTTGCCTGTGTCTTTTCTTCGATAGTGTCGACAGTACTCCACCTTACATGCACTGTTATGTGGTTCATGTGTGAATCACAGTCACGATGGAATGATGTGATAGTTGCTTCCAGGTTCTTGGAATTCTTACATATTTACATTGGTTATCCTTACGGTCCCAGACTAGGCCTCCCGGTTGCTGACCTGATGAATCAGGTTGCTGATTCAAGCCGAAAGCAGTCCGATGTATATAGTACAGCCCAAGTAGTCAGGGACTAACTTGAGAATCCCATCATGTTTCCTCTTGAAGAAAGCTGGAGGTTAGTTGGTAATTTCCCTTATTCCGTCATGTAGCTAGAATCCAGGAGAGACAGGGAGATTTGATTCCTTTATTGAGTTATCTCTTAGTGTACTCATGGCACCGCTGCTTGTTACTGGAAGTATTTTATACCGTCTGCCGAGCTTCTTGCCTTGTTAGGGAGTAATGTCGGCGTGAAGGTTTGGAACCAATCCTGCAGAATTTTCCAGGAGAAAATTATGATGCACTGGGTCTTTATCGCTTACGCTGATGAGGCCTGGTCATAGACCGGGCTTCGGGGCCAGTGACCTCTAGGACACTCTCTAGGTAGATTACGCTTCCACAGAAAGATTTTTGTATAATGCATTACAACTGGTGGTGTCCCTCCCGTTTTCAGTGTTCAGTATGGCGTAGGGTTTGTACAAGTTGTCAGTGGCTGTAGCACAGACTTCCTCTGGGATTCCATTACACAAGTCTGCCAATATTTGTACAAAACTATTTTCTAGTATATTTCGACATCGCTTTATCAGTTTGTGTTATATATGTGTAGATTGTTTATTTTGTGTGTCATTTGTGTATATGTAGACAGGTTTTTGTGTTACGTGCATATGTAGACAGGTTTTTGGACCGCTGGTTTCATATTTATTAATAGTGAGAGGCACAGTATGTACTGGTCAGAGTCTCAGGAATTCAACTTGCACGTAGTGGATAATTAGCATGCTTGAAATAGTTACTCAAGCTTACACTGACAGCACACACAACACACAAGTCTCCCTCTGTGTTATGATGGCACTCTTCAGTGAATTCTTGAATGGTATTTAGTTGCGTTGTTTTGAGAGTGAGAATATTTAGTACATTGTAAGAATTCATTGAGACATTTTCTTAATATTTTAAAGAGTATTTGAGGAATAACAGAAGGGAGAGCGTGTATGATGAGGTGTAGGAGGTATTTCCTTGTGGGAGATGGAGAACCATCAACAGGTCCTCGGTTCGTGGGTAGCAACAGTCTGTCTGATCAGGAGCTCCAGAGAGAAAGCTTGACCTCAGGTTGAGTTTCCAGAGTAGAATTGTAAAAGCTGACCAGAGGTATATCTCAGATGGAGGTATATGCGTTGGATCTTCTCTAGTCTTACCTCTTTATGGTCCTCATTGTCCTACTGAAATCTTCCAGTTCAGGCTGACACTACTGAAATCTCCCAGCGACGGCTGACACTACTGAGGTCTCCCAGCGACGGCTGACACTACTGAAGTCTCCCAGCGACGGCTGACACTACTGAAGTCTCCCAGCGACGGCTGACACTACTGAGGTCTCCCAGCGACGGCTGACACTACTGAAGTCTCCCAGCGACGGCTGACACTACTGAAGTCTCCCAGCGACGGCTGACACTACTGAAGTCTCCCAGCGACGGCTGACACTACCGAGGTCTCCCAGCGACGGCTGACACTACTGAAGTCTCCCAGCGACGGCTGACACTACTGAAGTCTCCCAGCGACGGCTGACACTACTGAGGTCTCCCGGCGACGGCTGACACTACTGAGGTCTCCCAGCGACGGCTGACACTACTGAAGTCTCCCAGCGACGGCTGACACTACTGAGGTCTCCCAGCGACGGCTGACACTACTGAAGTCTCCCAGCGACGGCTGACACTACTGAGGTCTCCCAGCGACGGCTGACACTACTGAAGTCTCCCAGCGACGGCTGACACTACTGAGGTCTCCCAGCGACGGCTGACACTACTGAAGTCTCCCAGCGACGGCTGACACTACTGAAGTCTCCCAGCGACGGCTGACACTACTGAAGTCTCCCAGCGACGGCTGACATTACTGAGGTCTCCCAGCGACGGCTGACACTACTGAGGTCTCCCAGCGATGGCTGACACTACTGAGGTCTCCCAGCGACGGCTGACACTACTGAGGTCTCCCAGCGACGGCTGACACTACTGAGGTCTCCCAGCGACGGCTGACACTACTGAGGTCTCCTAGCGACGGCTGACACTACTGAGGTCTCCCAGCGACGGCTGACACTACTGAGGTCTCCCAGCGACGGCTGACACTACTGAGGTCTCCCAGCGACGGCTGACACTACTGAGGTCTCCCAGCGACGGCTGACACTACTGAAGTCTTCCAGCGACGGCTGACACTACTGAGGTCTCCCAGCGACGGCTGACACTACTGAAGTCTCCCAGCGACGGCTGACACTACTGAAGTCTCCCAGCGACGGCTGACACTACTGAAGTCTCCCAGCGACGGCTGACACTACTGAGGTCTCCCAGCGACGGCTGACACTACTGAGGTCTCCCAGCGACGGCTGACACTACTGAAGTCTCCCAGCGACGGCTGACACTACTGAAGTCTCCCAGCGACGGCTGACACTACTGAGGTCTCCCAGCGACGGCTGACACTACTGAGGTCTCCCAGCGACGGCTGACACTACTGAGGTCTCCCAGCGACGGCTGACACTACTGAGGTCTCCCAGCGACGGCTGACACTACTGAGGTCTCCCAGCGACGGCTGACACTACTGAAGTCTTCCAGCGACGGCTGACACTACTGAGGTCTCCCAGCGACGGCTGACACTACTGAAGTCTCCCAGCGACGGCTGACACTACTGAAGTCTTCCAGCGACGGCTGACACTACTGAAGTCTCCCAGCGACGGCTGACACTACTGAGGTCTCCCAGCGACGGCTGACACTACTGAGGTCTCCCAGCGACGGCTGACACTACTGAAGTCTCCCAGCGACGGCTGACACTACTGAAGTCTCCCAGCGACGGCTGACACTACTGAGGTCTCCCAGCGACGGCTGACACTACTGAGGTCTCCCAGCGACGGCTGACACTACTGAGGTCTCCCAGCGACGGCTGACACTACTGAGGTCTCCCAGCGACGGCTGACACTACTGAGGTCTCCTAGCGACGGCTGACACTACTGAGGTCTCCCAGCGACGGCTGACACTACTGAGGTCTCCCAGCGACGACTGACACTACTGAGGTCTCCCAGCGACGGCTGACACTACTGAAGTCTCCCAGCGACGGCTGACACTACTGAGGTCTCCCAGCGACGGCTGACACTACTGAAGTCTCCCAGCGACGGCTGACACTACTGAGGTCTCCCAGCGACGGCTGACACTACTGAGGTCTCCCAGCGACGGCTGACACTACTGAGGTCTCCCAGCGACGGCTGACACTACTGAGGTCTCCCAGCGACGGCTGACACTACTGAGGTCTCCCAGCGACGGCTGACACTACTGAGGTCTCCCAGCGACGGCTGACACTACTGAGGTCTCCCAGCGACGGCTGACACTACTGAGGTCTCCCAGCGACGGCTGACACTACTGAGGTCTCCCAGCGACGGCTGACACTACTGAGGTCTCCCAGCGACGACTGACACTACTGAGGTCTCCCAGCGACGGCTGACACTACTGAAGTCTCCCAGCGACGGCTGACACTACTGAGGTCTCCCAGCGACGGCTGACACTACTGAAGTCTCCCAGCGACGGCTGACACTACTGAGGTCTCCCAGCGACGGCTGACACTACTGAAGTATCCCAGCGACGGCTGACACTACTGAGGTCTCCCAGCGACGGCTGACACTACTGAGGTCTCCCAGCGACGGCTGACACTACTGAGGTCTCCCAGCGACGGCTGACACTACTGAGGTCTCCCAGCGACGGCTGACACTACTGAAGTCTCCTAGCGACGGCTGACACTACTGAGGTCTCCCAGCTAAGCCTCTGTTGAGATGCATGAACTCTCTTGTGATGTATGTATACTAAACCCGAAGGGATCATTAAATAGAACGAAAGGAACAAGTGAAAGATCTGTAAGTAATTGTGTCGACTAGCTTTCTTCCTAAGACCGTAATAAGGCAAATGTCACGATAGCCAAGTAGATGACGAGGTACATAATGAGAACCTTGAATATAAGGGTAATAGTACCAGTGATAACACTTTTCAAATCACTTGTGCATTCGCCGCTTAGAATATTGTTCAGTGTTAACGGCTTCGTTCAAGGCAGGAGAGATATCAGAAACACTGTTGGGACAAGTGTAGAAGTCTTAAAGAGGAAAATGGATAAGCATCTCCACCAGGTGCCAGATCAACCAGGTTGTAATGGATATGTGGGTCATCGGGCCACCGCCAGCAACAGGCTGGTTGACCTGGCAAGGACCAGACAAGCTTATCCCAGGGGCTGGCTCCGGGAGTAGAAGAACTCGAAACTCAACAAAGGTAATTCCCCTTATGTATGATGGGAGGCTGTTGACCAGTCATATACATGTAGAGCTGTGTAGCCGCACACAGCTGCTCTTGCTAGGTATTGTTTGTGTAAAATGACGACTCCCACTAACGACCCTTACTAATGAACCCAATTAATTAACCTTACTAATAAAGGCAACTAAGAAACCTTGCTAATGAGCTCAACTGAGAAACCTTACTAATGAACTCAACTAATAAACCTCGCTAATGAAGGCAAATGAGGAATCTTACTAACTCATCCCAGCGACCACTGCGGATCTTACCAGTGTCAAGCTGTTTTTTGTAGATGAATGGTTCAGAGAACCGACATGTTGATAAATTAGACACATGTGCAACTCTTGGGTATCTTTATTGAGGAAACGTTTCGCCACACAGTGCCTTCATCAGTCCTTACAAAGGAGAATCTTGAAGAACAGGAGGAGAATGAGGTAATCAGTCCCTCAACCTTGAGTCGATGTGTTCAGTCCATCAATCTTGAATAGAATACGGCATACGTGCTGAGAAGGAGCTTATAAACCGTTGGCAGGAGAGGTGCAGCAGTCATAGGTCGTGTAACATTTGTTCAACGTGGAAGTAGGTCGTGCCCAAGAATTAGGCAAGCGAAGAATTCCTAAGTATTAAGATCCCAAGAAGTTGCAGTGTCTGACAGGTTTGTAGATGAATGGTTCAGAGAACCGACCTGATGAAGCCACTGTGTGGCGAAACGTTTCCTCAATAAAGATACCCAAGAGTTGCACATGTGTCTAATTTATCAAGCTGTTTTTTGTTCTGCGTTTTATGTTTTATTTTCTTATAGCAGTGATCACGGTCTTGAGAGTAATCATTGTTTGACTTTGGATCTGTCATTGTGACTGGCATGTGTGGGGGGTGGGGGTGCAGGGAAGGGGGAGGGGTGTAGAGGAGAGGAGATGCTGGAAAAGGGGGTTTGTATAATCGACGCATCCAGATGGTGATAGGTGATGGAAAGATGTGCGTGGGAAAGAGAGTGGTTAGTGATGGTTCAGAAGGGATAGAAATGATAATTATGGAAAAGGACGGGGAGATAGTGTAGACATGAGTGAAGGAGGGAAGGGAGAGAAGACTATTTTTATAACATGATTGTGGAACACCCACAATGTGTTACTACACTTTTGTATCTGCATATGAGAGATATATTGTGGAACACTCACAGTGTAATACTTCACTCTTCTATATAAGAGATCCAGTGTGTGAGCGATAGCTACCTAAATTTCCCCGTCATTCTATCTTACAGGATGAATCTCATACATGACTTGATGGAATGTGGCAGCCTGAGCTACGAGGAATAAGGGGATAGGAACATGTGGGTAATAAGAACATGTGGGTGATAGGAATATTACAAAGTAGAGATGTATCGGATGTGAAAATTTAGATATCCGCAGATGCGGATGTGTATGTGGATGTCTTACTTATTTTGCGAATGCGGATGCATATGCGGATATCTGTTCACAGTAAAATGCGAATGCAGATGAGGATGCGTATAGCCGATACATTTCTGTTACAAAGGAAGAAGATAATACTTGTGCAATATTTGTAAATCAATCTTGAGATTGATGGGCTGAACACCGACTCAAGGCTGAGGGACTGATTACCTCGTTCTCCTCAACTTTCACCATTTTCTCTCCGTACTGGACTGAAGAAGCCACTGGCAAGCGAAACGTTTCTTCAATAAAGATTTCCAAATGTTGCACAAATGTCTCATTCTTCAACTTGTGGGTTTTCAAGACTATTACATCACACGGACGAAGACATAGTTGATAGTGAAGGGAAACAGTGAGGGTGAGGGGAAACAAGTAGTAGTGAGGGTGAGGGGAAACAAGTAGTAGTGAGGGTGAGGGGAAACAAGTAGTAGTGAGGGTGAGGAGAAACAAGTAGTAGTGAGGGTGAGGGGAAACAAGTAGTAGTGAGGGTGAGGGGAAACAAGTAGTAGTGAGGGTGAGGGGAAACTAATAGTGAGGGTGAGGGGAAACAAGTAGTAGTGAGGGTGAGGAGAAACAAGTAGTAGTGAGGGTGAGGGGAAACAAGTAGTAGTGAGGGTGAGGGGAAACAAGTAGTAGTGAGGGTTAGGGGAAACTAATAGTGAGGGTGAGGGGAAACAAGTAGTAGTGAGGGTGAGGGGAAACAAGTAGTAGTGAGGGTGAGGGGAAACAAGTAGTAGTGAGGGTTAGGGGAAACAAGTAGTAGTGAGGGTGAGGGGAAACAAGTAGTAGTGAGGGTGAGGGGAAACAAGTAGTAGTGAGGGTGAGGGGAAACAAGTAGTAGTGAGGGTGAGGGGAAACAAGTAGTAGTGAGGGTGAGGGGAAACAAGTAGTAGTGAGGGTGAGGGGAAACAAGTAGTAGTGAGGGTGAGGGGAAACAAGTAGTAGTGAGGGTGAGGGGAAACAAGTAGTAGTGAGGGTGAGGGGAAACAAGTAGTAGTGAGGGTGAGGGGAAACAAGTAGTAGTGAGGGTGAGGGGAAACTAGTAGTAGTGAGGGTGAGGGGAAACAAGTAGTAGTGAGGGTGAGGGGAAACTAGTAGTAGTGAGGGTGAGGGGAAACAAGTAGTAGTGAGGGTGAGGGGTAGTGAGGATAAGTTTAAGTGAGGGGTGAGCCAAGGAAGAAGAACAGAAGGAAGGTCAAGAGGATAAATTAGGACTGGGCAGTTAAACAGTCATTATCACTCTTGTCTACGACATCATATCATCAAGTTATTCAGTGAGGGAGGAGGAGAGGTTATCATACCTCACTCCTCACACTCCCCCTCTCACTCCCCCTCACACTCACTCTCCATTACACACTTCCTCAGTGTTTCTGGTGCTGTTCTTAGTGTAGTTGCTACACTCCAAATATTTGAATGTGTGTGACTGACTTCAATTAATTTCTCTTCACTTGTTCCATGACATCTGTTTTAAATACTTTTATAACAACGTTTTCCTGATCACGCAGAAACGTCATTACCATTAATTTCATGTATTTTTTAATGCATTAACTCTAAATATGCATAATTAATTTCTAATATTAAGAGGCTACTGGACAGTCAGGAATAATTTCAGGGCCTAACTTTATATCTGTAAAGTCAACCAATACACTTATTGTTCTGTGATGCTGTTAACTGAGTGTTGACATCTTAGACACGGGACTGCGAGAGTGGGAAAACTCTCGAAACTCATCAGAGGTATATCAGGGGTATACCTCAGGTCACTTACCCTTCACTGCTACCATCTTGTGGTGCACCAAATTGTCTTTACTTGTATACTTCTATTCTTCTGAGTTTTACAACGCAACGCTCCGCAGCATCAGCTTCCAGTTGGGTTTATACTAAGTTATGCCTGACGTTGTTTATCGAGTACCTGTTTCAACTTTCTCCCAGCGTGCCACCAGAGGGCTGATCTTAACACATTCCTTCACGGTGCAGCGCTCCTTGTCGGGAATCTCATGATAATCAAGTATAATGACCACTACGAATTCCAGGGGCGCTTCTGAGGTATTGTATTTTGTAAGAAATGTTTGGAAAATCGATGATCTGGATCTTTGTGAAATTGGTGGAATGTTTCAGTGCTCACTGCACATTACAGATGCTGGCTGGAAAACTGTGAAGCACTGCTTGAACGTTGTAGTAGTGGTCACTTGAGATTCCAAATGATGACTGGAACACTGTGAAGCACTGCTGGAACGTTGTAGTAGTCATTTGAGATTCCAAATGATGACTGGAACACTGTGAAGCACTGCTGGAACGTTGTAGTAGTTACTCGAGGTTCCAAATGATGACTGGAACACTATGAAGCACTGCTGGAACGTTGTAGTGATAACTGAAACAAGAATGAACCCTCTCCACTGTGTGGGCAAACGTTGTCAGTGAAGAATCTAATTACTCTGCACTTGTTTCGATGTTTTCCTGCTGTTAGAATCTTACAGCACACCTCTGCAAACATAAGACGAGCCAGCAAGACCTTACTTGGTTTTCACCCTTCAGTGCGGCGCTAAATTTTGAATGCCTAGTGAAAGTGGGTCTAGAGTACATGTGTCCATGTAGAGTACAGTACATGTGTCCATGTACTGTTTGTAACGGCTTGATAAAGCTCCTGAAGAGCGAAACGTTGCCATAATAAAAATGTCAATTTAGTTGCATTTGTGTCCTTTTACTTTACATACAGAGAGAAATGAAGAAACAACTAAACTAAAGAAGTGGGAGACGATAAAGAAATGTGATTTTCAAAGAAGTTTAAACTTGTAGAAATAAAACTGAATAGCAGAACTACACAAGAAATTACAGACCAAATAAATTCAAATATTAAGAGGCGATATAGTCATATCGAAGATGAAGATAAGAGAAAGAGAGACAGAGCTTATGGTTCAGTAGTAGTGAAGATAAGCCTGTAGGTTACCTGAAGTCGCTTCCAGAGGTCACCACTCCTGCAGTCCCTGGCCAAGCTTCCTGTTGCTGTCCTGATCGGTCAAGCTGTCCAACGTATGCACTCAAGTCCGGCTGATCGAACTGATTTAAGGAATCTATCGAATTCCATCTTAAAAGACAGCCAGGGGTCTGTTGGTCATCCCTTTGCGTAAAGGGAGGATGTTGAAGAGTCGTGGTCTCTTAATACTTATTGACTTCTCTCTTAGTGTACTCATCGCTCCCCTGCTTTTCACTGGAGGTGTCCTGCACAGTCTGCCAAGCCTCTTGTATTCATAAGTAGTAATTTGGGTGTGCAGGTTTGGTACCAATCCCTCTCAGTATCTTCCAGGCTTAGATTATGATGTACCGTTCTCGCCTGCGTTCTAAGGGGCGCTCCCATTAATTAAGGTGCTTGACTAATTTTACACGAGCTGTGGCTCTCTAGATTTTCCAGTACTGCACCAAGGGAAGGCGCACTAGAACAAGAAACAAATAGAACGCGCAAAAACTATAGAAAACTGAGAAGCACAGTAGAAAAACTAAGAATTAGTATGAGAACATGAAAAGATAAGCTGAGAACCTCGTGGAAAATAATGTAGCAAGAAGATTGAAACGAAGCCAAAGCTGCATAGCCTCATAAGGACGATTACAGTATATGAGCAAGTGATAAGACTGGAGAAGGACGGAGGAACACTCACGGAAGATGAGAGAGAAGTATGCGAGGAACTTGGCAAGAGATTCATGGAAGTTGTAGAAGAATGTGGGAAGCTACCTGAGAGAAGGGGGGCCAGGAGGGACCAGCGGATACGCACACATGTAGGTAGCGCTTTTAGGGCCTTGTTCGTAGGCATTTGTGATTACTATATGATCCTGGCGTTCACAGGATGGATCTGGGAGCTCAATAAACTGGTCACTCTGGCGGCAAGTATTACAATGATTTCAGAAAATTTGGTACAGATTCATTTAGAAGATTAAACGCAGCTCGTCTTCGCCCCTGCGGCACCAGCACCTGATCCAGCTTATACAGAAGCACGAGAAGATACAAGAGTTCGTAACCAAGTTGGTACTGGAATGAACTACGCGGAGATACCTCAGGAATTTAACTTTCCAACACCAGAAGAGACGAAAATGAGGAAATATATGACCATTACACAAAATATACGAAGGATTATATTTATAGAGTGGATAGGGAGAGGCTAATTTGAGATAAGATGAGAGAGAACCAGGGAACGAAAAAAAAAAAAACAGCTAAAGACGCAGGTGAGACATAGGGGCGTTAGGGAGTGCTAAGTGAACTACACTCAAGTCAGAGATATGTTAGAGGTAAACACTGTTAGGTAAGACACATATGCAACAGTTAGGTATCTTTATTTCGAAACGTTTCGCCTACACAGTAGGCTTCTTCAGTCGAGTACAGAAAAGTTGATAGAAGCAGAAGATACTTGAAGACGATGTAATCAGTCCATCACCCTTAAAGTTTTGAGGTGGTCAGTCCCTCAGTCTGGAGAAGAGCATTGTTCCGTTGTCTGAAACAATATGAAGTTGAAGTGACAGAATGGGGCTTTATATAGTGCCAGGAGGTGAGACGTAGGTTGCTTTGGGAGGGCAGGTCCCTCTCAAACCCAGCCGTTCTCACCAGTAGAGGTTGTCGAAGTTGATGGTCTGTACCAAGATACCCTTGTGTTGCAGTGTCTGACAGAATGAACATTAAAATGGTATAAAATACCGACAGACACTGCAACACAAGGGTATCTTGGTACAGACCATCAACTTCAACAACCTCTACTGGTGAGAACGGCTGGGTTTGAGAGGGACCTGCCCTCCCAAAGCAACCTACGTCTCACCTCCTGGCACTATATAAAGCCCCATTCTGTCACTTCAACTTCATATTGTTTCAGACAACGGAACAATGCTCTTCTCCAGACTGAGGGACTGACCACCTCAAAACTTTAAGGGTGATGGACTGATTACATCGTCTTCAAGTATCTTCTGCTTCTATCAACTTTTCTGTACTCGACTGAAGAAGCCTACTGTGTAGGCGAAACGTTTCGAAATAAAGATACCTAACTGTTGCATATGTGTCTTACCTAACAATCTGTCGGTATTTTATACCATTTTAAGGTTCATTCTGTCAGACACTGCAACACAAGGGTATCTTGGTACAGACCATCAACTTCGACAACCTCTACTGGTGAGAACGGCTGGGTTTGAGAGGGACCTGCCCTCCCAAAGCAACCTACGTCTCACCTCCTGGCACTATATAAAGCCCCATTCTGTCACTTCAACTTCATATTGTTTCAGACAACGGAACAATGCTCTTCTCCAGACTGAGGGACTGACCACCTCAAAACTTTAAGGGTGATGGACTGATTACATCGTCTTCAAGTATCTTCTGCTTCTATCAACTTTTCTGTACTCGACTGAAGAAGCCTACTGTGTAGGCGAAACGTTTCGAAATAAAGATACCTAACTGTTGCATATGTGTCTTACCTAACAATCTGTCGGTATTTTATACCATTTTAATGTTCAGAGGTAAACACTATACACTGTTTCAAGAATAGCTTTGATTCCGCAGTGTAGGCGAGGAAACAGTAAATCTGGTCCATAGCACTTAAGAGGTGGGCTTAGGAGCTATGCTTCGACCTCTAGAAGCACAACTAGGTGAGTACAGAGGGACTCAGGTACACAGGAGTTGAGCTCAGGATAATTACAGCGTCCTGCGCCTTGTGATTACATAGGAAGGTGGAGGGTGTGAGGGAGTGTTAAGGTGAGATGGTTGTTTTGTGCAACAAAACTGTGTGCACCCGCCCGCTGTGTGTGGCGAGGTAAATAAAGATGACTTCTTAATTTTTACATTTAGAATTGTATATGAAGAAAAAGGAGGCGGCGTGGAGATGAGCTGCTGTGATTGGTGCTGATCCAAAGTAACTTAAGAACCTCCAGTCTGAGCTGGGAGACTTCAGTAGTGTTAGCCTATGAATAGTGGAGGGTTGGGTAGTATGTATGATGGAGGTTTGGGTAGTATGTATGGTGGAGGGTTGGTAGTATGTATGTATGGTGGAGGGTTGGGTAGGAAGGAAGACGGAGGAATGGTTGTGTGGTGGGTAGTGAAGGAGTTAGACGGAAGCTTCGGCAGGTCACGATCTTTGACCCTCCCCCCTCCCACACCTTCCTCCCCCACATCCAACCCTCCCCTCCCCTCACCATACTCCACCTACCTTCTTTCATTTATCTCCTTATCTCCAGTTTTATCCATCATTTTTTCTTTTCCTGCTCTTATTTCTATCTTCTTCCTTCGTCATCTTCCTTATTCGTTTTCCTTTTCTCACCTTCCCTCACCTCTGCTTCCCCTCTCTCGAGCGTTATTCCCTCCCCTTACCTCTACCCCTCCCCTCTGTCTGCGGTTTGTAGGTCACAGGTTGGCTCATTCTCAAGGTCAGTGTCTAGTGTGCCAGGTAGAAGGTGGTGGTGGTGGTGGTGGAGATGACAGGAGGGTAGAGAAGGAGGTAGAGATGGAGGTTGAGGGGGGAAATGAGGAAGATGTGTAACAGGAGGCGGAGGGGAGGAAAAAAAAAAGAGGTGGAAGTCTACCTACCTGGAGGAAGAAGGTACTTTCTTTACTATCTGCGTTTTATAATGCAAATGGCTGCCCGTCGTATGGTATAACTGCTGCCCCACGGTTGTCAACGCTGTTGAGTCAGGTGCTGAACTTTTGAAAACATTCACCCAGTACATAATATTAATGCATGTATTACCTTTTGAAAACTGTATCTGTGATTTACCTGTGATTTGTTTCGGAATAAATAAAGGGGATGTAAATAGTGTGCTGAAAATTTCCAGCCAAGACAGGACTCGCAGCAATGGTTTCAAGTTGGAAAAATTCAGATTCAGGAAGGATATAGGAAAACACTGGTTTGGTAAAAGAGTTGTGGATGAGTGGAATAAACTCCCGAGTACAGTTATTGAGGCTAAAACGTTGTGTAGTTTTAAAAATAGGTTAGATAAATACATGAGTGGGTGTGAGTTGGACCTGACTAGCTTGTGCTGCTGGGTCTGGTACAGTGCTCCATCCTTGAGTGGGGATGACCAGACTGGGTGGGTCATTGGGATAATCCGGGGGGTGGGTCATTGGTCTAATCCGGGGGGTGGGTCATTGGTCTAATCCGGGGGGGGGGGACATGGACCTGCTCCGCATAGGTCAGTAGGCCTGTTGCAGTGTTCCTTCTTTCTTATGTTCTTATGTACTCCCTCGGCCCAGCCCAGGGCCAGGCTATCTGAAGTTCCTGACTATGGAACTGAACTTCGCCAGGCCGAGGGACTGACAACCTCAAATTCTACGACTACAAGGGTGATGGACTGATTATATCGTCTTCACATCTCTACTGTTCCTGCCTACTTTCTGTATTCGACTGAAGAAGCCTACTGTGTAGGCGAAACGTTTCGGAATAAAGTTGTCTAACTGTTGCATATGTGTCTTACCTAACAACCTGTCGGTATTGTATACCATTTTGATGTTCACCTCTAAAGTGTGTTAGGTAAGACACATATGCAACAGTTAGGTATCTTTATTTCGAAACGTTTCGCCTACACAGTAGGCTTCTTCAGTCGAGTACAGAAAAGTTGATAGAAGCAGAAGATACTTGAAGACGATGTAATCAGTCCATCACCCTTAAAGTTTTGAGGTGGTCAGTCCCTCAGTCTGGAGAAGAGTATTGTTCCATAGTATGAAACAATATGGAGATGAAGTGACAGGATGGAGCCTTATATAGCGCCAGGAGGTGAGACGTAGGTCACTAGAAGAGGTAAGAACGCAGATGTTGGGAGGTCAGGTCCCTCTCAAATCCAGCCGTTCTCACTAGTTAGGCCTCATTTAGATTATGCTGCACAGTTTTGGTCACCGTATTACAGAATGGATATAAATTCTCTGGAAAATGTACAAAGGAGGATGACAAAGTTGATCCCATGTATCAGAAACCTTCCCTATGAGGATAGACTAAGGGCCCTGAATCTGCACTCTCTAGAAAGACGTAGAATTAGGGGGGATATGATTGAGGTGTATAAATGGAAGACAGGAATAAATAAAGGGGATGTAAATAGTGGGCTGAAAATATCTAGCCTAGACAGGACTCGCAGCAATGGTTTTAAGTTGGAAAAATTCAGATTCAGGAAGGTTATAGGAAAGTACTGGTTTGGTAATAGAGTTGTGGATGAGTGGAACAAACTCCCGAGTACAGTTATAGAGGCCAGAACGTTGTGTAGCTTTAAAAATAGGTTGGATAAATACATGAGTGGATGTGGGTGGGTGTGAGTTGGACCTGATAGCTTGAGCTACCAGGTCGGTTGCCGTGTTCCTCCCTTAAGTCAATGTGACCTGACCTGACTAGGTTGGGTGCATTGGCTTAAGCCGGTAGGAGACTTGGACCTGTCTCGCATGGGCCAGTAGGCCTTCTGCAGTGTTCCTTCGTTCTTATGCAACCCTTGTGTTGCAGTGTCTTGACAGATTGAACATTAAAATGGTATAAAATACCGACAGGTTGTTAGGTAAGACACATATGCAACAGTTAGGTATCTTTATTTCGAAACGTTTCGCCTACACAGTAGGCTTCTTCAGTCGAGTACAGAAAAGTTGATAGAAGCAGAAGATACTTGAAGACGATGTAATCAGTCCATCACCCTTAAAGTTTTGAGGTGGTCAGTCCCTCAGTCTGGAGAAGAGCATTGTTCCATTGTATGAAACAATATGGAGATGAAGTGACAGGATGGAGCCTTATATAGCGCCAGGAGGTGAGAGGTAGGTCACTAGAAGAGGTAAGAACGCAGATGTTGGGAGGTCAGATCCCTCTCAAATCCAGCCGTTCTCACTAGTAGAGGTTGTCGAAGTTGATTGCAGGTCTGTACCAAGATACCCTTGTGTTGCAGTGATGGACTGATTACATCGTCTTCAAGTATCTTCTGCTTCTATCAACTTTTCTGTACTCGACTGAAGAAGCCTACTGTGTAGGCGAAGCGTTTCGAAATAAAGATACCTAACTGTTGCATATGTGTCTTACCTAACAACCTGTCGGTATTTTATACAATTTTAATGTTCAATCTGTCAGACACTGCAACACAAGGGTATCTTGGTGCAGACCTGCAATCAACTTCGACAACCTCTACTAGTGAGAACGGCTGGATTTGAGAGGGACCTGACCTCCCAACATCTGCGTTCTTACCTCTTCTAGTGACCTACGTCTCACCTCCTGGCGCTATATAAGGCTCCATCCTGTCACTTCATCTCCATATTGTTTCATACTATGGAACAATTCTCTTCTCCAGACTGAGGGACTGACCACCTCAAAACTTTAAGGGTGATGGACTGATTACATCGTCTTCAAGTATCTTCTGCTTCTATCAACTTTTCTGTTCTCGACTGAAGAAGCCTACTGTGTAGGCGAAACGTTTCGAAATAAAGATACCTAACTGTTGCATATGTGTCTTACCTAACAACCTGTCGGTATTTTATACCATTTTAATGTTCATACCTCTAAAGTACCAGATGCAAGCAGGGATGGAGCAGGACCACCAAGAGTGTGGTGCATACTCACTGTGAGAGATAAAGCATACATCTAGATCATCTTTCTGAAGCAGTTGATACTGTCTTACATGACCTTTCCTACCCCGTCCATCTTATCCACGATTTATGTTTACCTGCGTCAAGTGATAGATCAACAAGGGTGTGATGAGTACCTGGGCCGCCAGCAGCAACAGCCTGGTTGACCAGGCAAGCACCAGACAAGCCTGGCCCAGGGCCGGGCTGTGGAAGCACGAAAACTCTCGAAATTTTTCAAAGGTATATCAAAAGCATATGGTGATGAATATTAAATATACGGGAATTATCTACCTTTACTTAAGAACATAAGAAAGAAGGAACCCTGCAGCAGGCCTACTGGCCCATGCAAGGCAGGTCCAAGTCTCCTACCGGCTAAAGCCAATGCACCCAACCTAGTCAGGTCAGGTCACATTAACTTAAGGGAGGAACACGGCAACCGACCTGGTAGCACAAGCTATCAGGTCCAACTCACACCCACCCACATCCACTCATGTATTTATCCAACCTATTTTTAAAGCTATACAACGTTCTGGCCTCTATAACTGTACTTGGGAGTTTGTTCCACTCATCCACAACTCTATTACCAAACCAGTACTTTCCTATATCCTTCCTGAATCTGAATTTTTCCAACTTAAAACCATTGCTGCGAGTCCTGTCTAGGCTAGATATTTTCAGCACACTATTTACATCCCCTTTATTTATTCCTGTCTTCCATTTATACACCTCAATCATATCCCCCCTAATTCTACGTCTTTCTAGAGAGTGCAGATTCAGGGCCCTTAGTCTATCCTCATAGGGAAGGTTTCTGATACATGGGATCAACTTTGTCATCCTCCTTTGTACATTTTCCAGAGCATTTATATCCATTCTGTAATACGGTGACTAAAACTGTGCAGCATACTCTAAATGAGGCCTAACCAAGGATGTATAGAGTTGAAGAACAACCTGAGGACTCCTATTATTTATGCTTCTTGATATGAAGCCAAGGATTCTATTAGCTTTATTGCGAACACTTATGCACCGTTGTCTTGGTTTCAGATTACTGCTAACCAGAACTCCTAAATCTTTTTCGCAATCCGTAATATTAAGATCTACATTATTTAGTTTATGTGGCATGGTTATTGTTCTGTCCAGCATTTAGAACTTTGCATTTGTCTATATTAAACTGCATCTGCCACTTCTCCGACCACTGCATCAGTCTATTCAAATCTTCCTGGAGTGCTCGAATGTCCTCGTCAGAATGAATTCGACGGCCTATTTTGGTGTCATCGGCAAACTTGCTGATGTCGCTCTTTATGCCCTCATCTATGTCGTTTATGTAGATTGTGAACAGCAGGGGTCCCAACACTGACCCCTGTGGAACACCGCTCGTGGCGCTTCCCCACTCTGATTTCTCCCCATTTATGCAAACTCTCTGCTGCCTATTTGTCAACCATGCCTCTATCCAGGAAAAAATTTCTCCTATTCCATGTGCCTTAATTTTCCTCAATAGTCTCTGATGTGGGACCCTGTCAAAAGCCTTACTGAAGTCCATATACACAATATCATATTCATTACCATGATCTACCTCCTCAAATACCTTAGTGAAAAAAGTTAATAAATTCGTAAGGCAGGAACGCCCCTTCGTAAAACCATGCTGAGATTCGTTGATTAATTCCTTGATGAATTTCAAAAGTTTTACACTCCCGGAGCCCCTTGGACCAGGCTCGTCTGGTGCTAGCCTGTTCAACTAGGCTGTTGTTGATCTGGCGCCTGGTGGAGATAAGACGAAGGTTGACAGGATAACACCTCTCAGCTGGTCAGGTACATACAGGAAGGAACTCTTGTAACAACCCTTGAGACACACACACACACACACACACACACACACACACACACACACACACACACACACACACACACACACACACACACACACACACACACGCACACGCACACACACACACACGCACGCACGCACGCACGCACGCACGCACACACACACACACACACACACACACACACACACACACACACACACAGTCAGTCAGCAGACGTGGGTCACAAGGCTCCGAGAACTTTAGTGGTTTTTAAGTCGTGCAGTAACTGCTAGCAGTAATAAGTGGTAGTGACAACGTCAGTGAACAATCCTACTAGTGATAACCAGAGTTATTAGTTAAAAAAAGTCGAGAGGAAGCCTGAAATCTTTAATACTTCAAAGTGTCAAACCGTTAGTGGCTAGTAGGCTTCTGTTGCTACACAGATTCAAATATACAAAGATTCAAGTGAGTGTGGAAGCGGGTGTTCAAGAATTTTGAGAGATTGGATAACAAGTGAAATGTGGGGCACCATACAGTGAGAGTGAAAAAGTTAATAAGCAAAAGTAGAAAGGAAAAATATACTATATAACAAGGGAAGGTGGCAGTAGGCCTGCTGAAACAGTGACGTCACAACAGTTGTGTGACATTATACATATAAAGTGTAACACCGAATGTGAAGTGTATTCCAATATAAGTGAAGTGTATTCTATCATAAGTGACACTGAGGGACGCGGGATGCATGAGCATATACGGTTATAAAGATCACGGGTGAAGAATTTTCAAAATAGTGATAGAAGGCGTGTGTACGACGACTACACTACGTCATCAGCATCTGGCAACTTGTCATCGCATCACTGCCAGCTTAAGTATCACTCACCTGTTGGGGTTGTTTTGGGGGTTCTGAATCCTGGCCTTGCGTCACTGTTAGATACTGGTCACTCACTCCTGCAAGCTATTACCAGAATTAGAGCAGAAATAGCATAGATAAGGTGAAGATAGTGTTGACTAGCGAGGAGTAGCCTAGCGAGGGGAAGCCTAGTGAGGGTGACGTCAGACACTCCTAGAAGCTGAGACAAGTAAAATTTTACAACCTAATTACTTTCTGTGTTTTATAAGTAGAAGTGATAAGTGCTAGAATCACTGTTGGTAGTTTTAGAAATACGGGTATTACTACTGATATTTATTAGCAGTATGAATACTTAGAAGTGGGGGCACACATACATACGCACACACACACACACACACACACACACACACACACACACACACACACACACACACAGACACACACACACACCCATATACAGGATTTCACACCTTCCTGGAGTTTATCTGGAGAGAGTTCCGGGGGTCAACGCCCCCGCGGCCCGGTCTGTGACCAGGCCTCCTTAGGTCAGTGTCCCAGGATGCGACCCACACCAGTCGACTAACACCCAGGTACCCATTTTACTGATGGGGAACATAGACAACAGGTGGAAAGAAACACGTCCAATGTTTCTACTCTGGCTGGGAATCGAACCCAGGCCCTCACTGTGTGAAGCGAGAGCGTTAACCACCAGGCCACCAGAGTCCTGTGAAGTGATCCTCTAACCCTTCCTTCCCCCCCCCCGCCTCTCTCCCTCTCCTCTCCTCTCTCTTCCTCTCTCTCTCTCTCTCTCTCTCTCTCTCTCTCTCTCTCTCTCTCTCTCTCTCTCTCTCTCTCTCTCTCTCTCCCCTTTCTCTCATCCTCTCTTCCTCTCCCTCTTCCTCTCTCTCTCTTCCTCTCTCTCTTCCTCTCACTCTCTCTTACTCTCTCTTCCTCTCTCTCCCTCTCCCTCCCTCTCCCTCTCTCTCTCTTCCTCTCTTTCTCTCTCTCTTCCTATTCTCTCTCTCTCCCTCTCTTCCCTTGTCACTCCCCCCTCTCTCTTACCTTTTCCCTCTCTCACTTTCTCCCCCTTTTCCCCTCCTTCTACCCTCCCCTTCTCTCTCTTTCTCCCTCTCTCTCACTCTCTCCCCCTTTTTCTTTTTCACTTTCTCTTTTACTAAAAAAAAAAAAATGGTTGGGACTCGCAGGAATCAGGGATCAGATGACAATGGTACTGGTAGGGAGGAATGGATGGAGGAGCAGTGGAAAAGGATAGAGCAAGAATGGGAGAGAAAATTAGGAGAGCTTTCTGAAAAAATGGAGAAAGAGCTCTCTGTGAAATGGGAGAGGTTGGAGAAGGAGACGAAGAATTGGGAGGCACAAGTCGAAACTGCAGTAGCCAGGGTAAAGGTTCTAGAATTTGAGGTAAACAGGCTGAAGCAAGTCTCAGGGGTAGTGACCAGAGAAGACACACCATACGAAGCTGAGAGGCTGAACAGGAAGAAAGGAGATATGAAATATGCTAAGGTCCTATCAGCCTGCAAAGAAGGGCCAGGGAGTGGAAGGGAAGAGCAGATGGGTGCAGATGGAAAGGGAGATAGGTCGAATGCTGAGGCACAACCATGCTACCAAGAGCCACTGGAAAAATCAAGGGAGAAAATGACCACATACAGACAGGAACCAGAGTCACAGAGGGAGAGGCAATGGGAGGAGGAAAGGGCAAAATCAGTGTTTATCCATGGGCTTCGGGAGAGAGAGGAAAGGACACACTGAAAGACGGCAGGAAGAAAGAAAGGAGATTGAGAAAACCATCACGGAAATAGGGGGAGAAGACATGGACGAGATTCTAAATTTTCAGAGAATAGGGGGGTACTTGAAGGGAGAAACCAACCGATCAAGCTGATTCTCAGGACAGAAACAGTGCGGAACAGGATCCTCCAAGAAAAACCACGGTTGAGAAGCTCGGAAGAGTACAAGAAGGTGTTCCTAGACAGAGACAGAACACAAAAAGAGAGACAGCAGCTGAGGGAGAGGACAAAAAAGCGAAAGGAGCTAGGAAAGTAGACAAGGATGGAACCAGCAGAGGTCAGTCAGAGCAGAACAGAGCAGCAAGAGCAAGCACACACACAACTATCCTCAGAACCCCACAACCTATCACACCATCCCAACACACAATACAATCCATACCCACAGCTTCCACCCAACCCCCAACCATAGAATCCCACAGTATGCTACCAGGTCTCCCACCCCCACAGGCCCCCCAAACCACAGTGTTGGAAAGGAAACTGAAGGTATGGTACACAAACGCTGATGGAATAACAAACAAGTGGGAGGAGTGGCACGAAAGAGTCAAAGAGGCATCACCAGACATCATAGCAATCACAGAAACCAAGCTTACAGGTATGATAACAGATGCCATCTTCCCAACGGGATACCAGATCCTGAGGAAAGACAGAAGGAACAGGGGGGGGAGGAGTGGCATTGCTGATCAAACACCGATGGAATTTTGATGAGCTGGAGAGAGGAGACAGCGGAGAAGAAAGTGATTGTATAGCGGGAACGCTTCACTCTGGAGGTCCCAAGGTGATAATTGCAGTGATGTATAACCCACCACAGAACAGCAGGAGGCCAAGGCAAGAGTATGACGAGAGCAATAGAGCGATGGTTGACACACTGGCTGCAGTGGCCAGAAGAGCTCATACATGCAGGGCAAACCTCCTGATCATGGGCGACTTTAACCACAAGGAGATCGAATGGGAGAACTTGGAGCCACATGGGGGCCAAGATACATGGAGGGCTAAGATGATGGAGGTGGTACTGGAAAACTTCATGTACCAACACATAAGGGACACTACAAGAGAGAGAGGAGAGGATGAACCAGCAAGACTGGACTTAGTATTCACCTTGAGTAGTGCAGATATTGAGGACATCACATATGAAAGACCCATTGGGGCCAGTGATCATGTGGTTTTGAGCTTCGAATACACAGTAGAGCTACAAGTGGAGGGGGAAGCAGTAAGGCCAGGACGAATGAAACCAAACTACAGGAAAGGGGACTACACAGGAATGAGGAACTTCCTGAATGAGGTTCAGTGGGACAGAGAACTGGCAGGGAAACCAGTTAATGAGATGATGGAATATGTAGTCACAATGTGCAAGGAGGCTGAGGAGATGTTTGTACCCAAGGGTAACAAGAATAATGAAAAAGCCAGGATGAGCCCATGGTTCACTCAAAGATGCAAGGAGGCAAAAACAAAGTGTGCTAGGGAATGGAAGAAATATAGAAGCAAAGGACCCAGGAGAATAAGGAGAGCAGTCGTAGAGCCAGAAACGAATATGCACAGATAAGAAGGGAGGCCCAACGTCAATATGAAAACGACATAGCAGCAAAAGCCAAATCTGACTCGAAGCTGTTATACAGCCACATCAGGAAGAAAACAACTGTCAAAGACCAGGTAATCAGGCTAAGGAAGGAAGGAGGAGAGACAACAAGAAATGACAGTGAAGTATGTGAGGAACTCAACAAGAGATTCAAAGAAGTGTTCACAGAGGAGACAGAAGGGGCTCCAGAAAGACAGAGAGGTGGGGTACACCACCATGTGCTGGACACAGTACACACAACCGAGGAAGAAGTGAAGAGGCTTCTGAGTGAGCTAGATACCTCAAAGGCAATGGGGCCAGATAACATCTCTCCATGGGTCCTGAGAGAGGGAGCAGAGGCGCTATGTGTACCCCTAACAACAATATTCAATACATCTATCGAAACAGGGAGATTGCCTGAGGCATGGAAGACAGCAAATGTGGTACCAATCTTTAAAAAAGGAGACAGACATGAAGCACTAAACTACAGACCAGTGTCACTGACATGTATAGCATGCAAAATCATGGAAAAGATTGTCAGGAGAAGAATGGTGGAACATCTAGAAAGGAATGATCTCATCACCAGCAGACAACATGGTTTCAGAGATGGGAAATCCTGTGTCACAAACCTACTGGAGTTCTATGACATGGTGACAGCAGTAAGACAAGAGAGATAGGGGTGGGTGGATTGCATTTTCTTAGACTGCAAGAAGGCGTTTGACACAGTACCACACAAGAGATTAGTGCAAAAACTGGAGGACCAAGCAGGAATAACAGGGAAGGCACTGCAATGGATCAGGGAATACTTGTCAGGAAGACAGCAGCGAGTAATGGTACGAGGCGAGGTGTCAGAGTGGGCACCTGTGACCAGTGGGGTCCCACAGGGGTCAGTCCTAGGACCAGTGCTGTTTCTGGTATTTGTGAACGACATGACGGGAGGAATAAACTCCGAGGTCTCACTGTTTGCAGATGACGTGAAGTTGATGAGAAGAGTTCATTCGATCGAAGACCAGGCAGAAATACAAAGGGATCTGGACAGGCTGCAGACCTGGTCCAGCAACTGGCTCCTGGAGTTCAATCCCACCAAGTGCAAAGTCATGAGGATTGGGGAAGGGCAAAGAAGACCGCAGATGGAGTACAGTCTAAGGGGTCAGAGACTACAAACATCACTCAAGGAAAAAGATCTTGGGGTGAGTATAACACCAAGCACATCTCCTGAAGCGCACATCAACCAAATAACTGCTGCAGCATATGGGCGCCTGGCAAACCTCAGAACAGCATTCCGACATCTTAATAAGGAATCGTTCAGGACCCTGTACACCGTGTACGTTAGGCCCATATTGGAGTATGCGGCACCAGTTTGGAACCCACACCTAGCCAAGCATGTAAAGAAACTAGAGAAAGTGCAAAGGTTTGCAACAAGACTAGTCCCAGAGCTAAGAGGTATGTCCTATGAGGACAGGAGAGATAGGGGGGACATGATAACGACTTACAAAATACTGAGAGGAATTGACAAGGTGGACAAAGACAGGATGTTCCAGAGACTGGACACAGTAACAAGGGGACACAGTTGGAAGTTGAAGACAGATGAATCAAAGGGATGTTAGGAAGTATTTCTTCAGCCACAGAGTAGTCAGGAAGTGGAATAGTTTGGGAAGCGATGTAGTCGAGTCAGGATCCATACATAGCTTTAAGCAGAGGTACGATAAAGCTCATGGTTCAGGGAGAGTGACCTAGTAGCGACCAGTGAAGAGGCGGGGCCAGGAGCTTGGACTCGACCCCTGCAACCTCAACTAGATGAGTACACACACACACACACACACACACACACGGAGAAGATTATCAGGAGGAGAGTGGTCGAGCACCTGGAAAGGAACAAGATTATAAATGAAAACCAGCATGGGTTCATGGAAGGCAAATCTTGTATCACAAACCTCCTGGAGTTTTATGACAAGGTAACAGAAGTAAGACACGAGAGAGAGGGGTGGGTAGATTGCGTTTTCCTAGACTCCAGGAAGGCCTTTGATACAGTTCCCCACAAGAGATTAGTGCAGAAGCTGGAGGATCAGGCGCACGTAAAAGGGAGGGCACTGCAATGGATAAGGGAATACCTGACAGGGAGGCAGCAACGAGTCATGGTACGTGAAGAGGTATCACAGTGGGCGCCTGTTACGAGCGGGGTCCCACAGGGGTCAGTTCTAGGACCAGTGCTATTTTTGATATATGTGAACGACATGATGGAAGGAATAGACTCTGAAGTGTCCCTGTTCGCAGATGACGTGAAGTTGATGAGAAGAATTAAATCGGACGAGGATGAGGCAGGACTGCAAAGAGACCTGGACAGGCTGGACATGTGGTCCAGCAACTGGCTTCTCGAATTCAATCCAGCCAAATGGAAAGTCATGAAGATTGGGGAGGGGCAAAGAAGACCGCAGACAGAGTATAGGCTAGGTGGACAAAGACTACAGACCTCACTCAGGGAGAAAGACCTTGGGGTGACCATAACACCGAGCACATCACCGGAGGCACACATCAACCAAATAACCGCTGCAGCATACGGGCGCCTGGGAAACCTGAGAATAGCGTCCCGATACCTTAATAAGGAATCGTTCAAGACACTGTACACTGTGTATGTTAGGCCCAGACTGGAGTATGCAGCACCAGTCTGGAACCCACACCTGGTCAAGCACGTCAAGAAGTTAGAGAAAGTACGAAGGTTTGCAACAAGGCTAGTCCCAGAGCTCAAGGGAATGTCGTACGAGGAAAGGTTAAGGGAAATCGGACTGACGACACTGGAGGACAGAAGGGTCAGGGGAGACATGATAACGACATACAAGATACTGCGGGGAACAGACAAGGTGGACAGAGATAGGATGTTCCAGAGAGGGGACACAGGGAAAAGGGGTCACAACTGGAAGCTGAAGACTCAGACGAGTCACAGGGACGTTAGGAAGTATTTCTTCAGTCATAGAGTTGTCAGCAAGTGGAATAGCCTAGCAAGTGAAGTAGTGGAGGCAGGAACCATACATAGTTTTAAGAAGAGGTATGACAAAGCTCAGGAAGCAGAGAGAGAGAGGATCCAGTAGCGATCAGTGAAGAGGCGGGGCCAGGAGCTGAGTCTCGACCCCTGCAACCACAATTAGGTGAATTAGGTGAGTACACACACACACACATTCAGGGGCGTGGGATTTAACCTTCACCTCCCGGTCATTATGTCATGGTTAGAAATGTGGTGGAAGAAGACCTATGCCAGGGAATAGTTGTGGTAGGGGGGGGGATATGAGGGAAGTAAGGTACCTACGACTGCTGCACCTCTCCTGCCATACGGTTTATAAGCTGCTTCTCCGCTCTTATGCCGTATTCTATTCAAGATTGATGGACTGACCACATCGACTCAAGGTTGAGGGACTGATTACCTCATTCTCCTCCTGTTCTTCAAGTTTCTCCTATGTATGGACTGATGAAGCCACTGTGTGGCGAAACGTTTCCTTAATAAAGATACCCAAGAGTTGCACATGTGTCTAATTTAACAACAAGGTACCTAGAGTTTTCAATACCTTACCTTCATATACACAGGAAATTGCCAACATGCCTCTGTCTGTCTTCAAGAGGGAGCTTACAGTGGGTAATTTCCTCAAGTTAGTTCCTGATTATCCAGACTGTGGTGCCAAAGTTTAACTCCGTGCGGCTAGCTAGTACTAACGACCTGGTTGATTAGGCAGCCAGTGCACCTTGGTCCTAGGGCGGACCAAGGTGCGCTAACTCCTGAAATTGACTATAGGTAATCAACTTGTGACTTGTTTTGCGAGTTTTCCTGTTCACCTGTTGATTGCCTGGTTGAGCAGGCTGTTACTGTTGGCAGCCGACCTGTTCACATATCCACCACAGTCGGTACACTTCGGGGAGTAAGCGACACCCGCTGTCCTCTCTCAGACCACGCTTTCTTTTTCATCACTTGATCAGTCAGAATATTGGTTCTAGCAGCAGGCAGTCCAATGTAAGCATCACAGCTGAGCTACCTGGTTACCTGGAGGTTATTCCAGGGGTCAACGCCCCCGCGGCCCGGTCCATGACCACGCCTCCCGATGGATCAGGGCCTGATCAACTAGGCTGTTACTGCTGGCCGCACGCAGTCCAACGTACGAGTCACAGCCCGGCTGATCCGGCACTGACTTTAGGTATCTGTCCAGCTCTCTCTTGAAGGCAGCCAGGGGCTTATTGGCAATTCCCCTAATGCTTGATGGGAGGCTGTTGAACAGTCTTGGGCCCCGGACACTTATGGTGTTTTCCCTTAGTGTACCAATGGCGCCCCTACTTTTTATTGGGGACATTTTGCATCGCCTGCCCAGTCTTTTACTTTCGTAGGGAGTGATTTCTGTGTGCAGATTTGGAACCATTCCTTCCAGGATTTTCCAAGTGTAGATTATGATGTATCTCTCCCTCCTGCGTTCCAACGAGTACAAGTCAAGTGCTTCCAAGCGTTCCCAGTAGTTAAGGTGCTTGACAGAACTTATACGTGCAGTAAAGGATCTCTGTACACTCTAGATCTGCGATTTCACCTGCTTTGAATGGATATGTTAATGTACAGCAGTATTCCAGCTTTGAGAGAACAAGTGATTTGAAAAGGATCATCATTGGCTTGGCATCTCTCGTTTTGAACGTTCTCATTATCCATCCTATCATTTTCTTTGCACGTGCGATCGTGGCACTGTTGTGATCCTTGAAAGTGAGATCCTCAGACATTACTACTCCCAGGTCCCTTACATTATTTTTCCGCTCTATTGTATGGCCAGAGTCTGTAATATACTCTGTTCTAGTTATTATCTCCTCCAGTTTTCCATAACGGAGTAGTTGGAATTTGTCCTCATTGAACATCTTGTTTACCGTTGCCCACTGGAAAACTTTGTTTATATCTTCTTGGAGGTTAACCGTGTCCTCAGCAGATGATAGCCTCATGCAGATCCTGGTATCATCCGCAAAGGATGATACGGTGCTGTGATGTATATCTCTGTCTATGTGTTATATGAGGGTGAGGAATAAGATGGGGGCGAGTACTGTGCCTTGTGGAACAGAGCTCTTCACTATGGCAGCCTCCGATTTAACTTTGTTGACCACTACTCTTTGTGTTCGATTTGTTAGGAAGTTGAAGATCCATCTCCCCACTTTCCCAGTTATTCCTTCAGCACGTATTTTATGGGCTATTACGCCATGATCGCATTTGTCAAATGCTTTTGCAAAGTCTGTGTATATTACATCTGCATTCTAATTTTCTTCCAGTGCATCCAAGGCCATATCATAGTGATCCAGTAGTTGTGAGAGGCAGGAGCGACCTGCCCTGAACCCATGTTGCCCTGGATTGTGCAGATTTTGGGAATCCAGGTGATTTGCAATCCTGCTTCTTAGCACTCTTTCAAAGATTTTTATGATGTGGGACGTCAGAGCTATTGGTCTATAGTTCTTAGCTAATGCTTTGCTGCCACCTTTATGGAGTGGGGCTATATCCGTTGTTTTAAGTGACTGTGGAATTTCACCCATGTCCAAGCTCCTCCTCCACAGTGTACTTAGGGCATGCGAGAGGGGTTTCTTGCAGTTCTTAATGAAAACAGAGTTCCACGAGTCTGGGCCCGGGGCTGAGTGCATGGGCATGTTGTCAATGGCTTTTTCGAAATCTATCGGAGTTAGGGTAATGTCGGAAATCTGGCATACATTTATGGAGTTTTGAGGCTCATTCATGAAGAAATCATTTGGGTCGTCGATCCTCAGACCGATTAGTGGTTCACTAAACACAAAGTCGTACTGGGATTTCAATATTTCACTCATTTCCTTGTTGTCATCTGTGTAAGTCCCATCCTGTCTGAGTAAGGGCCCGATACTAGATGTGGTATTTGCCTTGTTTTTGGCATATGAAAAGAAATATTTTGAATTTCTTTCAATTTCACTAATACCTTTAAGCTCCTCCTGTCTCTCCTGGTTCCTGTAAGAGTCATTTAACTTAAGTTCAATAGTTTTCACTTCCCTGATCAGCGCCTCCTTTCGTATATCAGATATTCTAGCACTCCTGAGGAGCTCAGTGACTCTTCGTCGTCTTCTGTAGAGGGAGCGTCTTTCTCCAGTTTACTCCTGCTCTTCTTTCTTAGGGAAATATGCCTAGAACATGCTTCAGCTGCTAGGAAGTTGATCCTTTCAAGGCGCTACCTCCGGGGATTGTTTCAGCTATAACATTATTTGCTACATTCTTCCGTTTTGTATGCCTTAGGTTGAAATCACCAAGCAGTAAGATGTTTGGGGATGGAGCTGGAAGGTTTTCCAGACAGTAATCAATTTTCAGTAGCTGTTCCTTGAACTGTTGTGAGGTTGCATCTGGTGGCTTATATACAACCACAATGACTAGGTTTTGGTTCTCGATCTTTATTGGTAGAACTTCAAATACCTCATTTGTGCTGTTCAGGAAATTTCTGGAGGAACTTGTCAAGTTCCTACTTGAAGACAATTTGAGGGTGAGAAGTGAGTGGGAAGGGTGAGGTTGAATCAACCCCACTTCTAGCATAGTACGGATCTTCAGCAAGTTTTGTTTCAAGTTTATGAGGTAGATATAATAATAATACCTACATAACCGTTGAAGAGTTAATGTTTAAAATGTGAAAACAAATCGAAGATGTGCTGGATGATGTTCTGATGTATTGTAACCTGTTTTGAGCGTAAAATTACAATAAGCTGCGAGTATTTCAATATGACCCCTGCAGTGGCATAACTAGTAAAGTAGAATAGGCTAACTTCCTCTGCAGTTACGTAATCTGGAGTATAATGTCTGGCAACTACACGTTTGTTTACGGTAGAGGTCTGGTTGCCTGCTAGTTGAAATGGTGCTACATCCGGCATTCAAAGTCACACGAGACTTGAGAAAACCCACAGTTTATAGTGTGTGTGCGAGTGTTTACAAGTGATGATCGTGGAGACATGTTAATGTGTGAGAGTTGTACACAGTATCTCTCAGGGTTGTAGATACGCTGCCAGCACTTGTAAACAATGACACTTATTATTATAATCATGGGGAGCGCTAAACCCGTAGGATTATACAGAGCATATGGGGGGGAATGGGAGGCATTCAGGCTCAGTTCAGGGAACTGGAGCACAGATCCAATTCCCTAGAACAACAGCCCCTCACCAGCATCAAGGAACCTTCCTTGAGGGGTAAACAATGACAAGCATGTTAGTGTGTGACACAGTTGTACACAGTATCCCAGGGTTGCAGATACCCCTGCCAGCACTTGTAAACAATGACAAGCATGTTAGTTTGTGACACAGTTGTACACAGTATCCCAGGGTTGCAGATACCCCTGCCAGCACTTGTAAACAATGACAAGCATGTTAGTGTGTGACACAGTTGTACACAGTATCCCAGGGTTGCAGATACCCCTGCCAGCACTTGTAAACAATGACAAGCATGTTAGTGTGTGACACAGTTGTATACAGTATCCCAGGGTTGTAGATACCCCTGCCAGCACTTGTAAACAATGACAAGCATGTTAGTGTGTGACACAGTTGTACACAGTATCCCAGGGTTGCAGATACCCCTGCCAGCACTTGTAAACAATGACAAGCATGTTAGTGTGTGACACAGTTGTATACAGTATCCCAGGGTTGTAGATACCCCTGCCAGCACTTGTAAACAATGACAAGCATGTTAGTGTGTGACACAGTTGTACACAGTATCCCAGGGTTGCAGATACCCCTGCCAGCACTTGTAAACAATGACAAGCATGTTAGTGTGTGACACAGTTGTATACAGTATCCCAGGGTTGTAGATACCCCTGCCAGCACTGTAACGCTGACAAGGTAATTCATCTTCCTACTTTTATAGCCTAGCCCTGGCAAACAACACCACTCTCCTTTTCGTCATTACAAGCTCCAGTAACGCGTGTTGTCTGGTCAGTTACTAACCCACTCTGGCACTATCAGTGAAGCTCGTGCAGTCGTCTATCTTACTTCGTTACCTGACGTATCACGACCATTTTTTTTTTAATTTATTATTTGTGGTTTAATATACGTTTGTATTAGTTTATTCAACCAAAGCTCATTGAACTGAACCTTACTCAAAATATAGGAATTAAAATTTGCAAAAACTGGAAGCACTACGAAATTAACGTTGACTGCCACTTGAAAAATATTGACGTTGATAAGCCTCAAAAAAAAACAAAATGACGTAAAATGAGGATAGGTTTTGTGGCGCTGCTGATCCAGTGTTGCCACATGTGTCTTAGCTGTTTGTTAAATGTGTTTATATGCTCTTCCATGTACACTTTTATGAGTTGATTTAACCTAACCTGACCAAGCCTAATCTAACGTGAAAATGGAGAAAATAGTATTCCCAAGGGTATAGAAACCATTTAAGAATTAGGGTTGAGAATCTTATATGAGAATTTCCGTAGTACTAGGAGGTTATTTTCTTACCAGACATGTACTTTTTTTTGTCTTTTTTGTTTACTATTGTATTTACAGTGTCTTGTTCTCCATACAAGCATTGATAATTGTTAGTCTACAGCTGTAAATAATGTCGTAGTCCACTATTATATATATATCCTTAATCTCCAGACGTAGTATTTATGTCTTGTAAAAAGCTATCATAATATGGTATTAGGTGTGTGTACTCACCTAGTTGAGGTTGGAGGGGTCGAGTCCGAGCTCCTGGTGTGTGTGTGTGTGTGTGTGTGTGTGTGTGTGTGTGTGTGTGTGTACTCACCTAGTTGTACTCACCTAGTTGAGGTTGCGGGGATCGAGTCCGAGCTCCTGGCCCCGCCTCTTCACTGATCGCTACTGGGTCACTCTCCCTGAACCGTGAGCTTTATCATACCTCTGCTTAAAGCTATGTATGGATCCTGCCTCCACTACATCGCTTCCCAAAGTATTCCACTTACTGACTACTCTGTGGCTGAAGAAATACTTCCTAACATCCCTGTGATTCATCTGTGTGTGTGTGTGTGTGTGTGTGTGTGTGTGTGTGTGTGTGTGTGTTTTAACATTGCCACAAGGCTCTGGTAGACATTAATGTGACATCACATGATAATTTAAACATTGTCCTGGAGTCACTTAAGGTTCTTGACTCGTAATCTCTGCTACTGACCACTCCACGGACCCTTATTGCTCACATGCTGTGGACTTCATAACAAAATTATTCTTATACAACTACTGTATTTCCAAAACTGTCTACCTACTCAATTTAGACTTGTTTTACATTCCCTTCTTCATCCTAGCTTACTTTCCCTCTCCCCATCACCCATCCTACACCCCTCCAATTCCTCCCCATCCCCTTCTGCCTTTTAACTCTGCTGGGAAGAAGCCTTTAATAGAATACTTAATGTTATTCTCATTGTTCTACTGTCATCTCCCAGCTCAGGCTGACACATTTTAACATTATATGTATCCCATCCTCTGTGATGCAATATGACAGGAGAAACGTAGCCAGTTATAAAAAACAGGATTCCCTCAGGCCTCACTAAATGGTACTATGACCATAATTTTTAAAGGGGTGAAGGGGTAAGCCAGCGGAAGGCCTCGGTCAGATGACCAGAAGCTCCAGCGGCGGGTCATCATCTGATTTAAGACCCGCGTCAGGAAACATTGGTCCTGTTTCCTGACGAACCTTACCTAAGGGAGGTTCCTGGACGCTGGTGAGGGAGAGTTTATGGGGAAACTGGGCTAGGCGTCCCTAGCCTTACATCGAGCCGCCTATTTCCTATTCCCCACAGGCACTGTGGGAAATGGGAAATAGCGCTCTCCTCCCTCACATGTAAGTATAATTGTACAGTAGCTGAACGCTGCTGAAGTATATATCTTTTTTTTTTACAGATAAAAAGTCCTTCCTATCCTATGCCTCCTCTCTTTACAGTCCTCCCTCCCGCGGTAGGTTCCAGTAGCCTGACTGATGAGGCCAGCAACCGGGAGGCCTGATCTGGGACTTGACCGCTGGGGCATTGACCTCCGGAAGCAACTTCCTACCTGGAGGGTATTCCGGGGGGTCAACGCTCCCGCTGCCCAGTCCTTGACTAGGCCTCTCGGTGGCTCAGGGCTTGATCAACCAGGCTGTTACTCCTGGCCGCACGTAGTCCAACGTACGAACCACAGACCGGCTGATCGGGTACTGACTTTAGGTATCTGTCCAGCTCCTTTTTGAAGGCAGCCAGGGGTCTCTTTATGCCTGATGGGAGACTGTTGAACAGTCTAGAGCCCCGGACACTTATTGTGTTTTCTCTTAGTGTACTAATGGCGCCCCTACTTTTCATTTGGGGTATATTGTACCGTCTGTCTAGTCTTTTGCTTTCGTAGGGAGTGATTTCTATGTGCAGATTTGGGACCAGTCTCTCTAGGATTTTCCAGATGTAGATTATAATGTATCTCTCTCGCCTGCACTCCAGTGAGTATATGTATCCACTAAGGGAAAACACCATAAGTGTCCGGGGCCCAAGACTGTTCAACAGCCTCCCATCAAGCATAAGGGGAATTGCCAATAAGCCCCTGGCTGCCTTCAAGAGAGAACTGGACAGATACCTAAAGTCAGTGCCGGATCAGCCGGGCTGTGGCTCGTACGTTGGACTGCGTGTGGCCAGCAGTAACAGCCTGGTTGATCAGGCCCTGATCCACCGGGAGGCTTTGTCATGGACCGGGCCGCGGGGGCGTTGATCCCCGGAATAACCTCCAGGTATCTCTTGTCCATTTCGTCCATTTCCCCTCTTCCTCACCCTTTCATCTCTTACCATCTTCTCCATCAGTCATATCATCCTTCCCTCACAGTCTCTCTTTTCCCCTCCCAGTCTCTTACACAACCATTAACCGTACCATAGTCATCCTTAGACATTCTTGCCACTCGTGTCCTCTTCCTTTAACTGGACCATCAATTCTCTCATTGGAGTAATGGAGAGGTGTGGGTGTGTTAAAGTTGACTGGGGTCGCCAGCTTGATGAGGATACCATAGTTGATGCTGCCCCCCCCCCATCCCTCCCTGGGTGGTGGTGGGAAGGAGGTTGTTGACGTGTGTTGATGTTGATGTTGGTTGTGAGGGTGAGGTAGTGACCTAGTGGTTGAGTTATATTTGTATTATTAATTTATTTATTTATTTGGAGGTTTGAGAAACCACTAAATGCAAAAAAATGGACTTTTTCCCGTTAAATTACCCGTGATTTATTTCGGGATTGTTCGTAATCTGGTGACCCAGCCTGAGTCAGCCCTCTCTGTTGATTGTCAGGTCAAGCTTTCCAGTGGTTGTTTTAAAATTAAAGATGACACATTTACATTTAATAAATTATCTATCTCCCTTTATTGACAACCCTCCCCTTACACCCTTACCGCTTCCTTTTTCTAACCCCACACTATCATTCTTTTTCCCACCCCATAAGACCCTTCGCCTCACTCTGCCCCTTACATCTACCTAGCCAGAGTTAAGGTGGTATAAACACAATGTTTTTGTCAGTGGTAATGTAATGATGGAGTAGAAGGTACAATTGGTGTGATGACTGTGAGAGTTCCCAGGCTTCTCCCTTAACCACACTACCACCGACGACACACACACGTCAACAACATAATATTCCTTACTACCATACCATGACACACGTGTGTACTTTGTGTGCCAAACACAGTCTAAATATTGTCTTAAGATTACACGGGTTATGTGTCTTCGCTCTTCCTGGAGCGCTTCGTGTGAAGGGGTAGGTAATGGTGGTGATTCTTGTGTGGTGGTAGTGTGAAAGTGTTGGCGGTGGTGGTGGTGGTGGTGTGATGGTGTTAGTGATGTTTGTCACAACTGCTAAACCACTGTGACAAAATTACGGAAGCGATGGAAGAACACCAAGAGGCAGATGTATACACGGATTTTACAAAGGCATTTGACAAATGCGATTATACACAAAATGATGAATAGAGTCATATTGGAGGATGCAGATAGATAAATTTTCAACTTTCTAACAGAACACAAACAGTAATAGTAATAGTTAACAACAGTATTCAGTATTAGCGAAGTTAAAAGCTGAGTACCCCAAGGCACGGTTCTGGTTCCTCTACTGTTTCTTATACTCATAGCAGACAGACAGATAAAAAACACTCGCCACAATTTTATATCATCATTTGCAGATGATACCAAAATAAGCATCAAAGTCACCTTGGTAGAAGACAAAAAAACTGGAGGAAAATATAAGCAGGGTATTCCACTGGGCACTGGAGAACATGATGTTCACTGGTGATAAGTTCCACCTGCTGAGGTATAGAAAGAATGAAGAACTCAAAAGGGACACACTATACAAAACTCAAGAGGATCATCAGATAGAACGAAAGGAACACGTGAAAGATCTGGGAGTAATTATGTCGGCTAACCTTTGAAGGAACACAATAAGGCAAATATCACGACAGCCCAAAAAAATGACAAGAGTGGATAATGAGAACTTTTAAAATCAGGGAAATAGTGCTATTGGTGCTCTCTCTTTAGAGCATTGTTCAGTGTTGATGGCCCCGTTGAGGACAGGGAAGATATCAGAGCTGGAACAGATACAGAGATCATTTACGGCCAGCATAGAGCCAATACCTGGAGTCTACCTGGAGGGTATTCCGGGGATCAGCGCCCCCGCGACCTGGTCCACGACCAGGCCTCCCGGTGGATCAGGCATCTAAATTACTGGAAGCGTCTCAGAGTCCTAAATATATACTCGCTGGAGCGGAGGAAAGACAGATACAAGATGCATACCTGCAAAGTACTTGAGAGCCTGGTCCTAAATCTGCACACCGCCATAACAACATGCTGGAGTGAGAAATATGGGGGGAAGTGTAAAACCCAGTGAAAAGCAGGGGTGACGTGGGCTCAATAAGAGAACATTGTATCAATATACGTGGCACCAGACTATTCAACATCTTACCAGAAGATATCAGAAGCACTGCTGGAACAAGTGTAAAAGTCTTCAGGAAGAATCTTGACAGGCTCTTCTGGTGCTTGCCTGGTCAACCAAGCATCAGACAAGCCTGGTCTATAGCTGGTCTCCGGGAGTAGAAGAACTACGAGCTTCTCAAAGGTATATCAAAAGTAAAGGCACGCCTGGGAATGGAAGTTAAACAGGTTAATTGATCCGAGGAAGCGAAAGACCGATCTAGTTCTTCAGATGAGGTGTTCCTCAGCAGCAAAGCATGCACATGCTTTGCTGTTAGTTTGAGCATCTCCGTGTCTGCCGAACTGCCAGAAGTACTTGTTACCAAGGCTACAAAATTATTGAAAGTTGGTATACCTGTAGAGGGCTTGGGGGGGCCAACACCTCCGCGGCTTAGTCCGTGACCAGGCCTCCTAGTGAGTCATGGCCTGATCAACCAGGCTTTTTTGTAGACATGTTATCATAGTGAGTGACAGATCTACTTAAATGCTTGGCTAGTGTGTATTTTTATGGTTGTAGTGACCATCACCTCAGCGACCCGCTCTCACACTGCAACTCAAACATGACACGAATAAAAACCATCGGTTGCTCTTCTTTTCACTTTGGATCTCTTTTTTTGATAATGTTTAGACGTAAAACCTCGTCAAGTATGTGGTGTTATTTTTGACAATGTTTAGTCTCCTCTACAATGTTAGTTTGCTGCCAACTTTGGAGATGATTGTGCGCATCCGGCGGAGATAATGATCTCTGGAGGTGTACCTTGAAAAATGTTATAGAGTAATATTAAGACTGGAAGCTGTCAACTTCGTCTCCCCCCCCCACCACTGACGCAGACTGTACCTCACACCACTGACGTAGACTGTACCTCACACCACTGACGTAGACTGTACCTCACACCACTGACGTAGACTGTACCTCACACCACTGACGCAGACTGTACCTCACACCACTGACGTAGACTGTACCTCACACCACTGACGTAGACTGTACCTCACACCACTGACGTAGACTGTACCTCACACCACTGACGCAGACTGTACCTCACACCACTGACGTAGACTGTACCTCACACCACTGACGCAGACTGTACCTCACACCACTGACGCAGACTGTACCTCACACCACTGACGTAGACTGTACCTCACACCACTGACGTAGACTGTACCTCACACCACTGACGTAGACTGTACCTCACACCACTGACGTAGACTGTACCTCACACCACTGACGTAGACTGTACCTCACACCACTGACGTAGACTGTACCTCACACCACTGACGCAGACTGTACCTCACACCACTGACGCAGACTGTACCTCACACCACTGACGCAGACTGTACCTCACACCACTGACGTAGACTGTACCTCACACCACTGACGTAGACTGTACCTCACACCACTGACGTAGACTGTACCTCACACCACTGACGTAGACTGTACCTCACACCACTGACGTAGACTGTACCTCACACCACTGACGTAGACTGTACCTCACACCACTGACGTAGACTGTACCTCACACCACTGACGCAGACTGTACCTCACACCACTGACGTAGACTGTACCTCACACCACTGACGCAGACTGTACCTCACACCACTGACGTAGACTGTACCTCACACCACTGACGTAGACTGTACCTCACACCACTGACGTAGACTGTACCTCACACCGCTGACGCAGACTGTACCTCACACCACTGACGCAGACTGTACCTCACACCACTGACGCAGACTGTACCTCACACCACTGACGCAGACTACCTCACACCACTGACGTAGACTGTACCTCACACCACTGACGTAGACTGTACCTCACACCACTGACGTAGACTACCTCACACCACTGACGTAGACTGTACCTCACACCACTGACGCAGACTGTACCTCACACCACTGACGTAGACTGTACCTCACACCACTGACGTAGACTGTACCTCACACCACTGACGTAGACTGTACCTCACACCACTGACGTAGACTACCTCACACCACTGACGCAGACTGTACCTCACACCACTGACGTAGACTGTACCTCACACCACTGACGTAGACTGTACCTCACACCACTGACGTAGACTGTACCTCACACCACTGACGTAGACCGTACCTCACACCACTGACGTAGACTACCTCACACCACTGACGCAGACTGTACCTCACACCACTGACGTAGACTGTACCTCACACCACTGACGTAGACTGTACCTCACACCACTGACGTAGACTGTACCTCACACCACTGACGTAGACTGTACCTCACACCACTGACGTAGACTACCTCACACCACTGACGCAGACTGTATCTCACACCAGTGACGTAGACTGTACCTCACACCACTGACGTAGACTGTACCTCACACCACTGACGCAGACTGTACCTCACACCACTGACGTAAACTGTACCTCACATCACTGACGCAGCACTGCACCTCACAACAGTGACGCAGCACTGCACCTAACAACAGTGACGCAGCACTGCACCTCACAACAGTGACGCAGCACTGCACCTCACACCAGTGACGCAGCACTGCACCTCACAACAGTGACGCAGCACTGCACCTCACAACAGTGACGCAGCACTGCACCTCACAACAGTGACGCAGCACTGCACCTCACAACAGTGACGCAGCACTGCACCTCACAACAGTGACGCAGCACTGCACCTCACACCAGTGACGCAGCACTGCACCTCACACCAGTGACGCAGCACCACATCACAACAGTGACGCAGCACTGCACCTCACACCAGTGACGCAGCACTGCACCTCACAACAGTGACGCAGCACTGCACCTCACAACAGTGAAGCAGCACTGCACCTCAACAGTGACGCAGTACTGCACCTCACACCAGTGACGCAGCACTGCACCTCACAACAGTGACGCAGCACTGCACCTCACACCAGTGACGCAGCACTGCACCTCACAACAGTGACGCAGCACTGCACCTCACAACAGTGACGCAGCACTGCACCTCACACCAGTGATGCAGCACTGCACCTCACAACAGTGACGCAGCACTGCACCTCACACCAGTGACGCAGCACTACACCTCACACCAGTGACGCAGCACTGCACCTCCCACCAGTGACGCAGCACTGCACCTCCCACCAGTGACGCAGCACTGCACCTCCCACCAGTGACGCAGCACTGCACCTCACACCAGTGACGCAGCACTGCACCTCACAACAGTGACGCAGCACTGCACCTCACACCAGTGATGCAGCACTGCACCTCACAACAGTGACGCAGCACTGCACCTCACAACAGTGACGCAGCACTGCACCTCACAACAGTGACGCAGCACTGCACCTCACAACAGTGACGCAGCACTGCACCTCACAACAGTGACGCAGCACTGCACCTCACACCAGTGATGCAGCACTGCACCTCACAACAGTGACGCAGCACTGCACCTCACACCAGTGATGCAGCACTGCACCTCACACCAGTGACGCAGCACTGCACCTCACAACAGTGACGCAGCACTGCACCTCACAACAGTGACGCAGCACTGCACCTCACAACAGTGACGCAGCACTGCACCTCACCTTAATTAGACATGTATTCATGTCAGTAAATCACTGTGAATTAACATATATTAATTATTATTTATTTCCTTCGTATAACAGTAAGATAACAGGTAACGCATACTAAGATAACAGGTAACAGTAACATAAATACCCGGTAACAGTAATATAACAGGTAGCAGTAACATAAATATCCGGTAACAGTAAGATAACAGGTAACAGTAACATAAATACCCGGTAACAGTAAGATAACGGGTAACAGTAACATAAATACCCGGTAACAGTAAGATAACGGGTAACAGTAACATAAATACCCGGTAACAGTAAGATAACGGGTAACAGTAACATAAATACCCGATAACAGTAAGATAACGGGTAACAGTAACATAAATACCCGGTAACAGTAAGATAACGGGTAACAGTAACATAAATACCCGGTAACAGTAAGATAACGTGTAACAGTAACATAAATACCCGGTAACAGTAAGATAACGGGTAACAGTAACATGAATACCCGGTAACAGTAAGATAACGGGTAACAGTAACATAAATACCCGGTAACAGTAAGATAACGGGTAACAGTAACATAAATACCCGGTAACAGTAAGATAACGGGTAACAGTAACATAAATACCCGGTAACAGTAAGATAACGTGTAACAGTAACATGAATACCCGGTAACAGTAAGATAACGGGTAACAGTAACATAAATACCCGGTAACAGTAAGATAACGGGTAACAGTAACATAAATACCCGGTAACAGTAAGATAACGGGTAACAGTAACATGACAGCTAGCAAGATAACAGATAACACAAATTATTATTATTATTATTATTATTATTATTATTATTATTATTATTATTATTAGTGTTAATATTAGTATTATTAGTATTAATATTAGTATTATTATTATTAGTATTAATATTAGTATTGTTATTATTATAGGGAAACAATAAACCCGTACGTGTCACACAGCAGCACCTGGGAACAGGTAATCATGTTTGATCCAAGGAAGGGGATTCTCTTCTTGTGTGTAAAACAACGTCTTAAGTATATGGAAAATAGATCTTGAAGACGCCTGAGCGCACACTACCCGACACCAGAACACGTTTCGCTCCTGGGTCTTGACCACTTCTAAGTTGTTGGAAAGTAAAAACAATCCCCAGGGCCGAAACGTTGTTTGATATATGTTAATGTGACACAATAATGTAGTTTATGGTGTTGAGGAGACGTTTCGCCCACCAGGGACTTTATTAACTGAGGAGACCTTTCGCCCACCAGGGACTTCATTAATTGAGGAGACGTTTCGCCCACCAAGGACTTTATTGATTGAGGAGACGTTTCGCTCACCAGGAACTTTATTAATTGAGGAGACGTTTCGCCCACCAAGGACTATTAATTGAAGAGACGTTTCGCCCACCAGGGACTTTATTAATTGAGGAGACTTTTCGCCCACCAGGGACTTTATTAATTGATAGCTCGAGGGATAACTCATGCTCCTTCAAGTGATAACTCATCCACTTTCGAGAAATAACTAATTATTCAGGAGATAACTGATCCACCTTCAGGAGATAACTGATCCACCTTCAAGAGATAACTGATACATCTTCAGGAGATAACTGATCCACCTTCAAGAGATAACTGATACATCTTCAGGAGATAACTGATCCACCTTCAGGAGATAACTGTTCCACCTTCAAGAGATAACTGATCCACCTTCAGGAGATAATTGATCCATCTTCAGGAAATAACTGATCCACCTTCAGGAGATAATTGATCCATCTTCAGGAAATAACTGATCCACCTTCAGGAGATAACTGATTCACCTTCAGGAGATAACTGATCCACCTTCAGGAGATAATTGATCCACCTTCAAGAGATAAGTGATCCACCTTCAGGAGATAACTGATCCACCTTCAGGAGATAACTGTTCCACCTTCAAGAGATAACTGATCCACCTTCAGGAGATAATTGATCCACCTTCAAGAGATAAGTGATCCACCTTCAGGAGATAACTGATCCACCTTCAGGAGATAACTGTTCCACCTTCAAGAGATAACTGATCCACCTTCAGGAGATAACTGATCCACCTTCAGGAGATAACTGATCCACCTTCAGGAGATAATTGATCCACCTTCAAGAGATAAGTGATCCACCTTCAGGAGATAACTGATCCACCTTCAGGAGATAACTGATCCACCTTCAGGAGATAACTGATCCACCTTCAGGAGATAACTGATCCACCTTCAGGAGATAACTGATCCACCTTCAGGAGATAACTGATCCACCTTCAGGAGATAACTGTTCCACCTTCAGGAGATAACTGATCCACCTTCAGGAGATAACTGATCCACCTTCAAGACATAACTGATCCACCTTCAGGAGATAACTGATCCACCTTCAGGAGATAACTGATCCACCTTCAGGAGATAACTGATCCACCTTCAGGAGATAACTGATCCACCTTCAGGAGATAACTGATCCACCTTCAGGAGATAACTGATCCACCTTCAGGAGATAACTGATCCACCTTCAGGAGATAACTGATCCACCTTCAAGACATAACTGATCCACCTTCAGGAGATAACTGATCCACCTTCAAGACATAACTGATCCACCTTCAGGAGATAATTGATCCACCTTCAAGACAACTGATCCACCTTCAGGAGATAAGTGATCCACCTTCAGGAGATAACTCCTGCTAATAAGATAACTCTACTGTTTTATTTTTTGACTCAAGACATTGGGAGAAGTCACTGTATACGCCCTTCTTGCACTTAGAGGGAAACACGTTCACGATTCAACGTTCCATGTTTTTTTCCTCGACCACCTCGTTGCCAGACGTATCTCGGCCGTTTTATTCTTTTGTAAATTAACTTAAACTAATTTAAAATAAATTGAAAGCGTCAAGGAATGGCGTTGATTGCCACGTCAAGAATATTAACGTACAATAAGCTTTTTTAATGTGATTGAAAAAAGCATTGACGCATTGTGAGGCCTTCATGAATTTGACGTAGGAGGGGAGGTGGGGGGGGGGAATTGATGGAATTTAATATTGATGTATAGAGAGTGAACTGAGTGGGAAGTGCTTACCGTCCCTCCCGCCTCTCTGCTCCCTCTCCCAGGACAAGCATTCCAACACTCACTGCTTCTTGCAAGTTTGAGAGCGATTACTCTCATTGCTATGTGCTTCTTAACTAAATTAAACATACTGAAACCAAACTCATTGAGTCATGGGTACATGAGAGGGAACTTCATGGGTATGTGTGAAAGAGAGAGAGAGAGAGAGAAAGAGAGAGAGAGAGAGAGAGAGAGAGAGAGAGAGAGAGAGAGAGAGAGAGAGAGAGAGAGAGAAAGAAATAATAAGAGAGACTACGAGTGGGAGGTAGCTAGGTGCAGATGTGCCCCAGACAGGGTGAGAAGTGCTACAACCACAGGAAGCCATAATAACTATCAACAGGAGGAGGAATTGTGGAGGAGGAGGTAGAGGAGTGATGGTGGGGAGAGGGGAGGAGAGGAAGGGGTAGGGTGAGGGGTGTGCAGGCGGGTGATAGCTTGTACAGGCAAGGGGCATTGCTTGCCCTTGGTTGATGATGGGGAAGGGGTGAAAGAGGACGAAGAGGAGGAAAGGAACGTAAATAAACCTACGAAAGGCGAAGAGAAGTTGATGATGAGGAGGAGGAGAAGGAGGAAGAGGAAGAGGGGAAGGAAGGAGGATTAGAGGGATCAGTAAGAAAAAAAAAGTGTGAGTGAGGATAGTGCAGTATTGTGGGTAGTGAAGGTGATGTGTAGAGCAGACGTTCACCCTGCTGGGTGCAGCATCCTCATGCTTGCTTCAGTGCGATGACCTCCACACAAGGTCAATTATGACGTGCTTGCTGACACACATACACACATCCCACTGGTCTCTGTATATATGTGATTGTTACAGTGATGCTTGATGACACACCACTAGTGATTGTTAGTGTTGCTTGATGACACTACCAGTGGTGCCTGATGACACACTACCAGTGATTGTTACAGTGGTGCTTGATGACACTACCAGTGGTGCCTGATGACACACTACCAGTGATTGTTACAGTGGTGCCTGATGACAAACTACCAGCGATTGTTACAGTGGTGCTTGATGACACACCACTAGTGATTGTTAGTGTTGCTTGATGACACTACCAGTGGTGCCTGATGACACACCACTAGTGATTGTTACAGTGGTGCTTGATGACACTACCAGTGGTGCCTGATGACACACTACCAGTGATTGTTACAGTGGTGCTTGATGACACTACCAGTGGTGCCTGATGACACACTACCAGTGATTGTTACAGTGGTGCTTGATGACACTACCAGTGGTGCCTGATGACACACTACCAGTGATTGTTACAGTGGTGCTTGATGACACTACCAGTGGTGCCTGATGACACACTACCAGTGATTGTTACAGTGGTGCTTGATGACACTACCAGTGGTGCCTGATGACACACTACCAGTGATTGTTACAGTGGTGCTTGATGACACTACCAGTGGTGCCTGATGACACACTACCAGTGATTGTTACAGTGGTGCTTGATGACACTACCAGTGGTGCCTGATGACACACTACCAGTGATTGTTACAGTGGTGCTTGATGACACTACCAGTGGTGCCTGATGACACACTACCAGTGATTGTTACAGTGGTGCTTGATGACACTACCAGTGGTGCCTGATGACACACTACCAGTGATTGTTACAGTGGTGCTTGATGACACTACCAGTGGTGCCTGATGACACACTACCAGTGATTGTTACAGTGGTGCTTGATGACACTACCAGTGGTGCCTGATGACACACTACCAGTGATTGTTACAGTGGTGCTTGATGACACTACCAGTGGTGCCTGATGACACACTACCAGTGATTGTTACAGTGGTGCTTGATGACACTACCAGTGGTGCCTGATGACACACTACCAGTGATTGTTACAGTGGTGCCTAATAACACTTAATAAACTATTAACGTTACCAAGTAATTTCCTCTGTAATGGAAATCTCGTTATTTTTTAAACTTTTGTAAACACAACAATGTAAAGAAGATTGGGGTTCTAACCAGCATCACTGCCATCATTGCCATCATTGTTTTGCTATGGATTCCAAAAGTTACCTCAACTCTTTTATTGATAACTCTGAAAACTGCAAGGAACATCCTTTACTATGGGAAAGACAGGAAATTATACGACTGAAAAGTCTTATCATTAGAGTTAGGCTTTCTTGAAATTCGTCACCTACTAAATTTTTTAACGTCGAGTTAAAATTTTTAATTGACGTAAAAAATAACTGATTAATAGTTCTTCTAAAAATGTTGACGGTTGTGTGTGTAAAATGTCTTGTGCAAAATGTTGTAAATTGTGTAAGATACTGAACAACGTTGAGTTAAATGTTAGGACAACAGTCAGGCCAGGAATGGTCGGTTAAATCATTATTATTTTTTTTTATTATCACACTGGCCGATTCCCACCAAGGCAGGGTGGCCCGAAAAAGAAAAACTTTCACCATCATTCACCCCATCACTGTCTTGCCAGAAGGGTGCTTTACACTACAGTTTTTAAACTGCAACATTAACACCCCTCCTTCAGAGTGCAGGCACTGTACTTCCCATCTCCAGGACTCAAGTCCGGCCTGCCGGTTTCCCTGAACCCCTTCATAAATGTTACTTTGCTCACACTCCAACAGCACGTCAAGTATTAAAAACCATTTGTCTCCATTCACTCCTATCAAACACGCTCACGCATGCCTGCTGGAAGTCCAAGCCCCTCGCACACAAAACCTCCTTTACCCCCTCCCTCCAACCTTTCCTAGGCCGACCCCTACCCCGCCTTCCTTCCGCTACAGACTG
>NC_091292.1:102934163-103034163 GCF_038502225.1 Cherax quadricarinatus
CTACAGACTGATACACTCTTAAAGTCACTCTGTTTCGCTCCATTCTCTCTACATGTCCGAACTACCTCAGCAACCCTTCCTCATTTTATTCATGTACGACATGTTAATGTTCCTATTGACAGGTTAAATTATAAGAACATAAGAATGAGGGAACACTGCAGCAGGCCTACTGGCCCATGCGAGGCAAGTTCAATTTTCCCACCGGTTTAAGCTAATGCCTTAACCTAGTCAGGTCAGTCACATTCAGTTAAGGGAGAAGCGCGGCATCTGACCTAGTAGCACAAGCTAGTCAGGTCTAACCCACTCATATATTTATCTAACCTATTTTTAAAACTACACAACGTCTTAGCTTCCATGACGGTACTCGGGAGTTTGTTCCACTTATCCACAACTCTATTACCAAACCAGTGCTGGCTCGGTCATGTAACAAAAGGCCATCAGTGAACAAGGAACTTTATCACATAGACCCGTCTCAGGTGATTTCTTTTCCTGGAGAATAAAACCAACAGAAGATTTATATTTTTCCAGCGAGGTGGTTAGCAGTGACATTTTGGATACACAAAATGCCTAGGAACTAGGCCCCAAAAATTAGTTATCAGGAGTAAATGAAAATTTATATCAACAATTGCCATATCTATTCCAAGTAAATTTTTTGTTTACATATTTATTGTATTTCATTCTCACTAATAAAATAGTTTGAAATATTACATAGGTTATTATTCTGTCTATCTCTGTGTTCCTCAGTAATTGGACAATTAAGCACATAGTGTTAAGACAGTGACCACAGAGCTGGTCACATACTTTGCATGTAGTTTGATCAACATCTGTGTATCTACCAAACTGCCACAAGTACTTGTTACCAGCCTAAGCCTGGCTACCACAACATAAATCTTTTTACGTTGAAAGTTAATCTTAGATATGTTATCCTAGTGAGTGACAAATCTACTCAGGCTTCTGTCTGCATTCCCATGACAGTTATTTTTATTATTTACTTTTTTCCTAGTATTATTCCTGATGCTAGACACACTTATACCAAGGTTATATTCAACATCTTCCTTCAAGGTACTTTCTTTGGCTAGTGTTAAATCTTTATCATGAAGGAGTAATTCTGTGTGTGATGGAATCCATAAAAGTTATATGTAAATTCTATTTTCTCTGATTTTGGAGTATCTGTAAAGTAGTAAAGGCGTTTGGAATCTATTTACCTTTTAATTTTAGTCAAATTGTGTAGGTTGTTGGTGATTGAGGAAGGGATGATTATAGTTATGTGGGTAGTGATGGTGACTGCAGTTATGTGAGTGGTGATGGTGGCGGCTTTGTGGATGTTGGTGGTAGTGGTGACTACAGTTGTGGGGGTGGGGTGGGGGGGGGGTTGCTGAGATTATGGTTCACCATGCAGGAAGTTGTTGTCAACTTGTGAACGATGACCCTTGTTGTTGTGTTGGAAAGAGACTAATTGAAATAGATGGGTTGGTATGTGTGCATTGTGTTAGTATGCATGTATGTGTATTGTGTATACATATATGTGTGCACATATATGCATCCATGTTTGTTGAGTAGATGTATTGCGGTGTATGTATGCTGTATGTATTAGGTGATGTGATGTAGATGTTTGTGTGTTACTGTTAGTAATGTGTTATACACATGTTGTGTGTACTGGCGTATGTATCCTTGTATTATATATGGCCAGTATGGCTGTACATAGTCCCGGGTGTCATCGCCCCTGCGACCCTCTCACGCACCAGGCCTCCAGGCTGATGGCTTGGTCAGTCAGGTTGTTGGTATTAGCTGCACCCAGTCCAACGTGGTCACTACAGCCCAGCTTGATGACAACTTGACAAGTTGTCTTCTAGCTGACCTTATAGCCATTGTTTTCCTTTGAAGATGTGTGTAATAAGTACATAAAAGCGCTCACGTTTTTATTTCCTGTTTTCAATTCGGTATTTTTACACGTTTCCAGTCACGCGTTTTATTGTGATTTCTTCAATTTTTTTATGTGTTATGAAATACGTTCTCTGTGCTCCCTTCTGCATTGTCCCCTTTAACTTTGTATTAAATTTCTAATGTTTATATTTACCTGTGTATATATACTTAAGAGTTTGCTTTAATCTGTATCCTAAGAATTAAGGTATCCTTGACGTTAAAGTCTATGTAACGTATGACATTAGAACTGCTCTGTGTACTTGAGAAACGACACAAGTATCTGTTCCAATTCCTTCTTTATAACACTGGTATATATTTTGCATCGTGTTGATCTGCAAATTCCCTCGACCACATTTCGTATTCGTCTTTTTTTTTTCCTTCCCTCTTTCACCTCTTATTTTTCGCTTCCTTCGTTCTTTTTCTCTAAACTTTGCTAATGGTTCCTCAGGTTACAGGTTGTGGGGTCATCTTCTTTATTACATCCTATTCCGCTTTACCCTTCTTTCCTACCTCTTCCACAATTCTGTTTCTACTGTACGTTTCCTGGTCTCTCTTCCCATGTGTGTGTGTGTGTGTGTGTGTGTGTGTGTGTGTGTGTGTGTGTGTGTGTGTGTGTGTGTGTGTGCACCCCTGGTGTTGAGGTTGCCACGACCATAAATGTATGAGATATGGTATACCTAAAGCTTGTTATACCTCTCCACACTGAAGTTTGTTATACCTCCCCACATTGAATTTTGGTGTAATTTCCCCACAGGTTGCTAATCGGAGCGCCCAAGTACGACACAGAACAAAAGCTGCGGGACGTAACGCAGGCAGGGGCGGTGCTGCAGTGCTCCTCAGAGATCGCCAGCTACTGCGAGTATGTTCCCTTCGACAGGAATGGTGAGTAGCTTCACCTCCTCTGCCGGTGGTAGTGGTGGCGGTAGAGGTAGTCAGGATGATGATTGTGGTTGTAGTGGCGGAGGCGGTCAGGATGATGATTGTGGTTGTAGTGGCGGAGGCGGTCAGGATGATGATTGTGGTTGTAGTGGCGGAGGCGGTCAGGATGATGATTGTGGTTGTAGTGGCGGAGGCGGTCAGGATGATGATTGTGGTTGTAGTGGCGGAGGCGGTCAGGATGATGATTGTGGTTGTAGTGGCGGAGGCGGCCAGGATGATGATTGTGGTTGTAGTGGCGGAGGCGGTCAGGATGATGGTTGTGGTTGTAGTGGCGGAGGCAGTCAGGATGATGATTGTGGTTGTAGTGGCGGAGGCGGTCAGGATGATGATTGTGTTTGTAGTGGCGGAGGCGGTCAGGATGATGATTGTGGTTGTGGTGGCGGAGGCGGCCAGGATGATGATTGTGGTTGTAGTGGCGGAGGCGGCCAGGATGATGATTGTGGTTGTAGTGGCGGAGGCGGTCAGGATGATGATTGTGGTTGTAGTGGCGGAGGCGGTCAGGATGATGATTGTGGTTGTAGTGGCGGAGGCGGTCAGGATGATGATTGTGGTTGTAGTGGCGGAGGCGGTCAGGATGATGATTGTGGTTGTAGTGGCGGAGGCGGCCAGGATGATGATTGTGGTTGTAGTGGCGGAGGCGGTCAGGATGATGGTTGTGGTTGTAGTGGCGGAGGCAGTCAGGATGATGATTGTGGTTGTAGTGGCGGAGGCGGTCAGGATGATGATTGTGTTTGTAGTGGCGGAGGCGGTCAGGATGATGATTGTGGTTGTGGTGGCGGAGGCGGCCAGGATGATGATTGTGGTTGTAGTGGCGGAGGCGGCCAGGATGATGATTGTGGTTGTAGTGGCGGAGGCGGTCAGGATGATGATTGTGGTTGTAGTGGCAGAGGCGGCCAGGATGATGATTGTGGTTGTAGTGGCAGAGGCAGTCAGGATGATGATTGTGGTTGTAGTGGCAGAGGCGGTCAGGATGATGATTGTGGTTGTAGTGGTGGAGGCGGTCAGGATGATAATTGTGGTTGTAGTGGCGGAGGCAGTCAGGATGATGATTGTGGTTGTAGTGGCGGAGGCGGTCAGGATGATGGTTGTGGTTGTAGTGGCGGAGGCGGTCAGGATGATGATTGTGGTTGTAGTGGCGGAGGCGGCCAGGATGATGATTGTGGTTGTAGTGGCGGAGGCGGCCAGGATGATGATTGTGGTTGTAGTGGCGGAGGCGGTCAGGATGATGATTGTGGTTGTAGTGGCGGAGGCGGCCAGGATGATGGTTGTGGTTGTAGTGGCGGAGGCGGTCAGGATGATGATTGTGGTTGTAGTTGCGGAGGCGGTCAGGATGATGATTGTGGTTGTAGTGGTGGAGGCGGTCAGGATGATAATTGTGGTTGTAGTGGCGGAGGCGGTCAGGATGATGATTGTGGTTGTAGTGGAAGAGGCGGTCAGGATGATGATTGTGGTTGTAGTGGTGGAGGCGGTCAGGATGATGATTGTGGTTGTAGTGGCGGAGGCGGTCAGGATGATAATTGTGGTTGTAGTGGCGGAGGCGGTCAGGATGATGATTGTGGTTGTAGTGGCGGAGGCGGTCAGGATGATAATTGTGGTTGTAGTGGCGGAGGCGGTCAGGATGATGATTGTGGTTGTAGTGGCGGAGGCGGCCAGGATGATGATTGTGGTTGTAGTGGCAGAGGCGGTCAGGATGATGATTGTGGTTGTAGTGGCGGAGGCGGTCAGGATGATGATTGTGGTTGTAGTGGCGGAGGCGGTCAGGATGATGATTGTGGTTGTAGTGGCGGAGGCGGTCAGGATGATGATTGTGGTTGTAGTGGCGGAGGCGGCCAGGATGATGATTGTGGTTGTAGTGGCGGAGGCGGCCAGGATAATGATTGTGGTTGTAGTGGCGGAGGCGGTCAGGATGATGATTGTGGTTGTAGTGGTGGAGGCGGTCAGGATGATAATTGTGGTTGTAGTGGCGGAGGCGGTCAGGATGATGATTGTGGTTGTAGTGGAAGAGGCGGTCAGGATGATGATTGTGGTTGTAGTGGTGGAGGCGGTCAGGATGATGATTGTGGTTGTAGTGGCGGAGGCGGTCAGGATGATAATTGTGGTTGTAGTGGCGGAGGCGGTCAGGATGATGATTGTGGTTGTAGTGGCGGAGGCGGTCAGGATGATGATTGTGGTTGTAGTGGCGGAGGCGGTCAGGATGATAATTGTGGTTGTAGTGGCGGAGGCGGTCAGGATGATGATTGTGGTTGTAGTGGCGGAGGCGGTCAGGATGATAATTGTGGTTGTAGTGGCGGAGGCGGTCAGGATGATGATTGTGGTTGTAGTGGAAGAGGCGGTCAGGATGATGATTGTGGTTGTAGTGGTGGAGGCGGTCAGGATGATAATTGTGGTTGTAGTGGTGGAGGCGGTCAGGATGATAATTGTGGTTGTAGTGGTGGAGGCGGTCAGGATGATAATTGTGGTTGTAGTGGTGGAGGCGGTCAGGATGATAATTGTGGTTGTAGTGGCGGAGGCGGTCAGGATGATAATTGTGGTTGCAGTGGCGGAGGCTGTCAGGATGATGGTTGTGGTTGTAGTGGCGGAGGCGGTCAGGATGATGATTGTGGTTGTAGTGGCGGAGGCGGTCAGGATGATAATTGTGGTTGTAGTGGTGGAGGCGGTCAGGATGATAATTGTGGTTGTAGTGGCGGAGGCGGTCAGGATGATAATTGTGGTTGTAGTGGTGGAGGCGGTCAGGATGATGGTTGTGGTTGTAGTGGCGGAGGCGGTCAGGATGATGATTGTGGTTGTAGTGGCGGAGCCGGTCAGGATGATAATTGTGGTTGTAGTGGCGGAGGCGGTCAGGATGATAATTGTGGTTGTAGTGGCGGAGGCGGTCAGGATGATAATTGTGGTTGTAGTGGCGGAGGCGGTCAGGATGATGATTGTGTGGTTGTAGTGGCTGAGGCGGTCAGGATGATGATTGTGGTTGTAGTGGCAGAGGCGGTCAGGATGATGATTGTGGTTGTAGTGGCAGAGGCGGTCAGGATGATGATTGTGGTTGTAGTGGCGGAGGCGGTCAGGATGATGGTTGTGGTTGTAGTGGCGGAGGCGGTCAGGATGATGATTGTGGTTGTAGTGGTGGAGGCGGTCAGGATGATAATTGTGGTTGTAGTGCCGGAGGCGGTCAGGATGATAATTGTGGTTGTAGTGGCGGAGGCGGTCAGGATGATGGTTGTGGTTGTAGTGGCGGAGGCGGTCAGGATAATGATTGTGGTTGTAGGGGCGGAGGCGGTCAGGATGATGATTGTGGTTGTAGTGGCAGAGGCGGTCAGGATGATGATTGTGGTTGTAGTGGCGGAGGCGGTCAGGATGATGATTGTGGTTGTAGCGGCAGAGGCGGTCAGGATGATGACTGTGGTTGTAGTGGCAGAGGCGGTCAGGATGATGATTGTGGTTGTAGTGGCGGAGGCGGTCAGGATGATGATTGTGGTTGTAGCGGCAGAGGCGGTCAGGATGATGACTGTGGTTGTAGTGGCGGAGGCGGTCAGGATGATGGTTGTGGTTGTAGTGGCGGAGGCGGTCAAGTTATAGCGGTGGGAAGGTTTTAGGTAGGTGTTTCAGGTACGATGGTAGGACATAAGAGTGAAGGTCTTGTATGTAGAGATCGCAAATTTCCAGGGAGGGACAGAGACAGTTACTGGACAGTTTTATGCTCTGAGGTGAGCAGTTGTACCATGGTAGTTAACTTCTTGAAATTTCAACTAGTGAGATTTATGGTAGAATCATCGTGTTTGTGGGGAAGGGTCGGTAACCTAATGGAGCTCAAAGTAAACATTAGGGACGCTGAGTAAGTTTTAAAGAAGACTCTGGGAATGGGAGGAGTAAGGGAGTAAAAATTAGGAACGAATCACATTTAAGACAAGCAGAATTACAGGTTTGGAGAATGTAAGATTGATGACATTGCACTGCCCTTATAATTTACAATGTCTGAATTAATGGAGGTGACTAAAGTCCCTCAGTCTATGCAGTTTGGATACATACGGGAAAGTTACAGCATAATTTACGGGTTGAAAATACTGAAGAGAGTGATTCCACATTTGCACGTTGAAATAATCCCTTATCTATTTGTAAGTGGTAAACGGTACAAAATACCTCCATTGAAAAGAGGCCAAGACTTTTCAAAAGCCTCCTTTTAAATATATGATGAATGGGGAGGTAGACCAATAACTGGGAACTTAGCAAGTTCTAATCCACTTCAGTAGCCTGACTGATCAGATCAGGTCGTCGACCAGATTTGATTTGAGACCGAGCTAAGGAAAAAGTTGAGTCTCAGAACCATCACCAGATAAATATTAAATAAATTTATGCAGCTTAACTGTATTCATTCGTTGGACATATTCGCTTATTTTGTATTTAGAAAACATCCCTTTAATTGTTGGGTTAAAGGGCAGCCCTGAGAGTATATGAACCTTACCACCAGTTGCACAACCATATGCAATGACCAGTCTCACAGCCGGTGTTCGGGAGGAAGGAACACGTGCATACCAGGATGCAGGGCAGCTGGGTAGAATCCTCATGGTCCAGGAGTGGAAGAGTCAGGCTATCCACTCCGAGAAGAACTAAAGACCCGAGAATGGAGGTTGTAGCGGAGTAGACATGGGCAGAGTGTTAGGTTGAATTGTCATACCTGGCAGGAAGGGCTGGGCATAACGGAAGACGGAAGAAGTGGGCCAGTGGCAGGACCTGCCCAGGACGCAGCTGCGTCCTATGATTACTCTGACTCGTGTGGCTAGGGGCAGGGCCGCTTTCAGGGTTTGGTTAGGGTGTTGTCAAGGGCAGGGCTGCTTCTAGAGTTCGGCTAGAGTGTTGTCAGGGGCACGGACCAGTAAAGTACCGCGTCTAGGGCTCGGGGGGTCTGGGTGATTTGGACAATATTTGAAAGTCTGAATAAACCAACATCTCGTATAAAACTTGGTTGGTAAGATTTTAATACTCGTAAACTAGAGGTCGCCGGATCGATGTGGAGAGGAGCAGGAGGGAGATAAGGAAGAGGAGAGAGAAGGGGTAGGAGGAAGATAAGATGGAGGAGTAAAACCAGACGTAATAGGAAGACAGGAGGAGGGAGAGTGGGAAATAGAGACAGGAAGATGAAAAGGTCGAAAGAGATGAGCAAGAAAATAAAATGGAAAGCTACGAAGAGGATGATAAGAACGAAGGAAAAAAGAGAGGAAGATACAGAGTAGAAAAAGGGTTAGCAATACTAATGGTTGACTGGTGTTAGACCAAGAGTTCCTTCAACCACAACAACCAAAGTTGCTGTATACTCATTTACCCTTGATGAATTTCGAGAGTTTTTCTACTTCCAAAGTTCGGCCCTGAGTCAGGTTTGTCTAGCTTGCCTGGTCACCCAGGCTGTTGCTGCTGGAGGCCTGCTGGCCTACATATCCATCACATCCTGGTTGATCTGGCACCTGATGGAGATACTTGTCCAGTTTCCTCTTGAAGACGTCTACACTTGTTCCAGCAATGTTTCTGATATCTTGAAGACGTCTACACTTGTTCCAGCAGTGTTTCTGATATCTTGAAGACGTCTACACTTGTTCCAACAGTGTTTCTGATATCTTGAAGACTTCTACACTTGTTCCAGCAGTGTTTCTGATATCTTGAAGACGTCTACACTTGTTCCAGCAGTGTTTCTGATATCTTGAAGACGTCTACACTTGTTCCAGCAGTGTTTCTGATATCTTGAAGACGTCTACACTTGTTCCAGCAGTGTTTTTGATATCTTGAAGACGTCTACACTTGTTCCAGCAGTGTTTTTGATATCTTGAAGACGTCTACACTTGTTCCAGCAGTGTTTCTGATATCTTGAAGACGTCTACACTTGTTCCAGCAGTGTTTCTGATATCTTGAAGACGTCTACACTTGTTCCAGCAGTGTTTCTGATATCTTGAAGACGTCTACACTTGTTCCAGCAGTGTTTCTGATATCTTGAAGACGTCTACACTTGTTCCAGCAGTGTTTCTGATATCTTGAAGACGTCTACACTTCTTCCAGCAGCGTTTCTGATATCTTGAAGACGTCTACACTTGTTCCAGCAGTGTTTCTGATATCTTGAAGACGTCTACACTTGTTCCAGCAGTGTTTCTGATATCTTGAAGACGTCTACACTTGTTCCAGCAGTGTTTTTGATATCTTGAAGACGTCTACACTTGTTCCAGCAGTGTTTCTGATATCTTGAAGACGTCTACACTTGTTCCAGCAGTGTTTCTGATATCTTGAAGACGTCTACACTTGTTCCAGCAGTGTTTCTGATATATTGAAGACGTCTACACTTGTTCCAGCAGTGTTTCTGATATCTTGAAGACGTCTACACTTGTTCCAGCAGTGTTTCTGATATCTTGAAGACTTCTATACTTGTTCCAGCAGTGTTTCTGATATCTTGAAGACGTCTACACTTGTTCCAGCAGTGTTTCTGATATCTTGAAGACGTCTACACTTGTTCCAGCAGTGTTTCTGATATCTTGAAGACGTCTACACTTGTTCCAGCAGTGTTTCTGATATCTTGAAGACGTCTACACTTGTTCCAGCAGTGTTTCTGATATCTTGAAGACTTCTATACTTGTTCCAGCAGTGTTTCTGATATCTTGAAGACGTCTACACTTGTTCCAGCAGTGTTTCTGATATCTTGAAGACGTCTACACTTGTTCCAGCAGTGTTTCTGATATCTTGAAGACGTCTACACTTGTTCCAGCAGTGTTTCTGATATCTTGAAGACTTCTACACTTGTTCCAGCAGTGTTTCTGATATCTTGAAGACGTCTACACTTGTTCCAGCAGTGTTTCTGATATCTTGAAGACTTCTACACTTGTTCCAGCAGTGTTTCTGATATCTTGAAGACGTCTACACTTGTTCCAGCAGTGTTTCTGATATCTTGAAGACTTCTACACTTGTTCCAGCAGTGTTTCTGATATCTTGAAGACGTCTACACTTGTTCCAGCAGTGTTTCTGATATCTTGAAGACTTCTACACTTGTTCCAGCAGTGTTTCTGATATTTTGAAGACGTCTACACTTGTTCCAGCAGTGTTTCTGATATCTTGAAGACGTCTACACTTGTTCCAGCAGTGTTTCTGATATCTTGAAGACGTCTACACTTGTTCCAGCAGTGTTTCTGATATCTTGAAGACGTCTACACTTGTTCCAGCAGTGTTTCTGATATCTTCTGGTAAGATATTGAATAATTTGGGACCAAGAATGTTGATTTACTTGATAAAGATTCAACACAGAAGTTACTAATAATTTTAATGTGCTTATGATAGCTTGAAATCTATTGTATTTTGTTATGTATTGATCTACTGCAGTTTGTTACGTATTGATCTATTGTAGATTGTTAGTTCTTGATTTATTGTAGATTGTTAGTTCTTGATCTATTGTAGATTGTTAGTTCTTGATCTATTGTAGATTGTTAGTTCTTGATCTATTGTAGATTGGTAGTTCTTGATCTATTGTAGATTGTTAGTTCTTGATCTATTGTAGATTGGTAGTTCTTGATCTATTGTAGATTGGTAGTTCTTGATCTATTGTAGATTGGTAGTTCTTGATCTATTGTAGATTGGTAGTTCTTGATCTATTGTAGATTGGTAGTTCTTGATCTATTGTAGATTGGTAGTTCTTGATCTATTGTAGATTGGTAGTTCTTGATCTATTGTAGTTTCTTAGATATTAATCTCTAAGTTTGCTTGTATTAAGAGTAGTCTATGTAAACATTAACAATAGTTGTGTTAAAATTTAATGTGATATGATTCATCTAAATATTCTTATTAGCAAGTGTCACTTATTGACAAGTTAATGATTCATGACTGTGTATTGTAATTCACGACTGTGTATTGTAATTCATGACTGTGTATTGTAAAGTAACGCTGGTTTTAATCCAAGTAGTTGCATGTACTAACCCGTTTACTAACCCATCCTTCTGCAGGCAACATGGGCATACCTAACATGCTATTCGATCCCTTCAATAAAAGTAAGACAATAATATCGTCATTGTTATCATGGCTGTTATTGGTTAATTTTGTGAGCTTGGGCAGTGTGGCAGTAATCAACTTGGGCAGTGAAACAAACTGATGAGAATGTTTTGTTTTACCATGGGTTATATATTCCGAGAGAGGTTGTTAAAGATGTCAGTGAGAGAATTGTGGTAGTCTTTCATTGGTTGATTGGACGTAGCGAGAGTGACGAGTGTTGACTTAAGAGGGACCTAACTTCCCCTGTCTTCTAATAACGTGTTCATTTTTCCCCTGTAATCTACCTTGTCCGTAATTACTATCGCATTTGCTTTGTTTCGTAAGGTGAAGTCTGCGATCTTTCCTTAATTCATGGTATAACTTAACAAATCTTTGATGACAGTTGTGTTGTAGAGGTGTGAGCTTTGCTCACACCTCTACAACATAACTGTCATCAGCTGTCATCAAAGATTTGTTAAGTTAGGCCATGGATTAAGGAAAGATCACAGACTTCACCTTACGAAACAGACAAAACAAATACGATAATAATTATGGACAAGGTAGATTATAGTGGGAAAATGAACATGTTATTAGAAGACAGGGGAAGTTAAGGTGCCTCTTAACGAATACTGAAGGTGTATGTATGAGGGGAATCATCTTCATCAGTGTGCTTCATACATACAGTGTGTGCTGCAGGTGGACACATGAAGCAGGTGTGGTGACTGTAATATAGATAGATGTACCAGGTGTGGTAACAGTAGTAATGATGGACAGGTGTGTTGGACATGACCCTTGTCCAAGTTAATTACTGCCTACACTCCCATCCCAACATCTGCCTCCTGCATCCACCACCTCCTCTTCCGCCTCCTCCACTCAGCCTCGCAGCCTCCTTCACTTACACCCTCCTGCTCCTCCTTCTCCATGTTAATTCAGTTTATACACATACCTTTACTTTCCTGTGTGTTTTCTAAATAGTTCATAAGCCTGTAACATTTCCTTTCCGACCAAGGAGACCTGGTCTGAGACCTGGCCGCGGGGACAGTGATCTTCGGGAATTCTCAGGTAATACTGGACTGGTTTGGCAAGATGTTCCTTACCTAAGTCACAATATCTGCCTAAGACACATAGAGAGGTGCGTATTGCGTGTTTGTGTGTATTTAGCGCTCTTATGGCGAGCCTGCCAGCTTAGTCTATAAAGAAGTGAGCGTCTTACCAGAGAAGCCGAGTGTATGTTCATTGTTTACGGTATTTGAGAGACAATCAATTTGACCATCACGAAATTAATATTTGGCATTAATATTAAATAATATTAACTACATTAAGGCTGATCTAATATATATATATATATATATATATATATATATATATATATATATATATATATATATATATATATATATATATATGTCGTGCCGAATATGTAAAACTGGTCATTTAGCAAGAACTCATTTAAAATTAAGTTCTTTCTAAAATTTTCTCTTATACGTTTAAATATATATTTTTTTCATTAATGTTGATGTAAAAATTTATAATTTTGCTCCAGAAGGAACTTAGAAAACTTACCTAACCTTATTATAGCAAAAACAATTTATTTTAGCCTAACCCAACTAAATATATTTTAGATTTGTTTACAATAATTTAATACTAAACAAACACAGTGAAATATATTTTTTTCGTTAGGTTCAGAATGATTTTGGCGAAATTATTGCATACACAAATTTTCACTTGTCCTATATGGCAAGATGAGCGTTGCTATTTAAGCCAAGATCGCAAGTTCTGCCTATTCGGCACGACATATATATATATATATATATATATATATATATATATATATATATATATATATATATATATATATATATATATATATATATATATATACAAAACAACCACTGTGAAAGAGTAGTGAAATTCCAAGCGCTTTCGTTACTACTCACATTGTCAAGGAACTATGAAAGTAATACATCAAAGGAAGGCAATTAAAGGGCTTAGACCACACCTCACAGTGAACTCCCACAACAAAGAAACACCTGACGCGCGACAATACCGGAGTCATAAGAAAAGAGGAACACTGCAGTAGGTCCGCTGGTCTAGTTGGACCAGTGTTCCTCTTTTCTTATGACTCCGGTATTGTCGCGCGTCAGGTGTTTCTTTGTTGTGGGAGTTGACTGTGAGGTGTGGTCTAAGCCCTTTAATTGCCTTCCTTTGATGTATTACTTTCATAGTTCCTTGACAATGTGAGTAGTAATGAAAGCGCTTGGAATTTCACTACTCTTTCACTGTGGTTGTTTTGCATATTTTAAAATCACCCGTTTACTGTGATCTTATTGCATATATATATATATATGTATATATATGTATATATATATATATATATGTATATATATATATGTATTTATATGTATATATATATATGTATATATGTATATATATATATGTATGTATATGTATATGTCGTGCCGAATATGTAAAACTGGTCAATTAGCAAGAACTCATTTAAAATTAAGTTCTTTCTAAAATTTTCTCTTATACGTTTAAATATATATTTTTTTCATTAATGTTGATGTAAAAATTTATAATTTTGCACCAAAAGGAACTTAGAAAACTTACCTAACCTTATTATAGCAAAAACAATTTATTTTAGCCTAACCCAACTAAATATATTTTAGATTTGTTTACAATAATTTAATACTAAACAAACACAGTGAAATATATTTTTTTCGTTAGGTTCAGAATGATTTTGGCGAAATTATTGCATACACAAATTTTCACTTGTCCTATATGGCAAGATGAGCATTGCTATTTAAGCCAAGATCGCAAGTTCTGCCTATTCGGCACGACATATATATATATATATATATATATATATATGTATATAATATATTTATATATATATATACAAAACAACCACTGTGAAAGAGTAGTGAAATTCCAAGCGCTTTCGTTACTACTCACATTGTCAAGGAACTATGAAAGTAATACATCAAAGGAAGGCAATTAAAGGGCTTAGACCACACCTCACAGTGAACTCCCACAACAAAGAAACACCTGACGCGCGACAATACCGGAGTCATAAGAAAAGAGGAACACTGCAGTAGGTCCGCTGGTCTAGTTGGACCAGTGTTCCTCTTTTCTTATGACTCCGGTATTGTCGCGCGTCAGGTGTTTCTTTGTTGTGGGAGTTGACTGTGAGGTGTGGTCTAAGCCCTTTAATTGCCTTCCTTTGATGTATTACTTTCATAGTTCCTTGACAATGTGAGTAGTAATGAAAGCGCTTGGAATTTCACTACTCTTTCACTGTGGTTGTTTTGCATATTTTAAAATCACCCGTTTACTGTGATCTTATTGCATATATATATATATATATATATATATATATATATATATATATATATATATATATATATATATATATATATATATATATATATATATATATATATATATATATGTATATATATATATATGTCGTGCCGAATATGTAAAACTGGCCAATTAGCAATAACTCATTTAAAATTAAGTTCTTTCTAAAATTTTCTCTTATACGTTTAAATATATATTTTTTTCATTAATGTTGATGTAAAAATTTATAATTTTGCACCAAAAGGAACTTAGAAAACTTACCTAACCTTATTATAGCAAAAACAATTTATTTTAGCCTAACCCAACTAAATATATTTTAGATTTGTTTACAATAATTTAATACTAAACAAACACAGTGAAATATATTTTTTTCGTTAGGTTCAGAATGATTTTGGCGAAATTATTGCATACACAAATTTTCACTTGTCCTATATGGCAAGATGAGCATTGCTATTTAAGCCAAGATCGCAAGTTCTGCCTATTCGGCACGACATATATATATATATATATATATATATATATATATATATATATATATATATATATATATATATATATATATACAAAACAACCACTGTGAAAGAGTAGTGAAATTCCAAGCGCTTTCGTTACTACTCACATTGTCAAGGAACTATGAAAGTAATACATCAAAGGAAGGCAATTAAAGGGCTTAGACCACACCTCACAGTGAACTCCCACAACAAAGAAACACCTGACGCGCGACAATACCGGAGTCATAAGAAAAGAGGAACACTGCAGTAGGTCCGCTGGTCTAGTTGGACCAGTGTTCCTCTTTTCTTATGACTCCGGTATTGTCGCGCGTCAGGTGTTTCTTTGTTGTGGGAGTTGACTGTGAGGTGTGGTCTAAGCCCTTTAATTGCCTTCCTTTGATGTATTACTTTCATAGTTCCTTGACAATGTGAGTAGTAATGAAAGCGCTTGGAATTTCACTACTCTTTCACTGTGGTTGTTTTGCATATTTTAAAATCACCCGTTTACTGTGATCTTATTTCATATATATATATATATATATATATATATATATATATATATATATATATATATATATATATATATATATGTTGCAGTTTAAAAACTGTAGTGTAAAGCACCCTTCTGGCAAGACAGTGATGGAGTGAATGATGGTGAAAGTTTTTCTTTTTCGGGCCACCCTGCCTTGGTGGGAATCGGCCGGTGTGATAATAAAAAAAAATAATAAAAAATATATATATATATATATATATGTATATATATATGTATATATATATATATATATATGTCGTGCCGAATATGTAAAACTGGTCAATTAGCAAGAACTCATTTAAAATTAAGTCCGTTCTAAAATTTTCTCTTATACGTTTAAAGATATATTTTTTTCATTAATGTTAATGTAAAAATTTTAAATTTTGCACCAAAAGAATCTTAGAAAACTTACCTAACCTTATTATAACAAGAACAATTTATTTTAGCCTAACCCAACTAAATATATTTTAGATTTGTTTACAGTAATTTAATACTAACAAACACAGTGACATATATTTTTTTCGTTAGGTTCAGAATGATTTTGGCGAAATTATTACATACACAAATTTTCACTTGTTCTATATGGCAAGATGAACGTTGCTATTTAAGCCAAGATCGCAAATTCTGCCTATTCGGCACGACATATATATATATATATATATATATATTTATATACAAAGAGATATTACAGCTAACAGGATTCGAATCCAGATTAACAACTGTCCCTGAGTATACCTTTGCTCCCAGCCTGACGCCTTAAACGACTTAGCTACACATACCCGTATCGTTAGGCAGCCTGTTTAACTGCAAGCATACAGTAGGAAAATGAAATAGCTAAAGACCATTCTTAATACTTACTGGTGTGCCTGGGGTTAGGAGAAACAATGCTTGCAGTCATGCATGATGGCTAATGTTATGAGGCATCTTTAGCTGAGTGGTTTAAGGCGTCAGATTGACAATTAAGCTACACTCGTGTAGAGGTGCCAACGTGGGCTCGAATCCTGCTGTCCACGACATTTCTTTGCATATACTTCCGCCTGTTTCGAACAATCTATTTTCAATGTTATTCGACTTGTTTCACCGACTCTGGCTAAAAGGCGCGACATACAAACACTGAGATGCGCGTATCTCAGTATGTATACACAGAGAGGCGTGTATATCTCAGTATATACGCACCAAGAGAGTGTCTCAGTGAATTCTGACCTTAAATGACTCGTGTAGTCGCTAGGCCTTAACCCTGCACAGCTAAAATGGTAATATTTTTCTCACGGCTGTCATTTGTTCTCACAATGTAAGTCTCACATAAAGTATGAGAACAACAAACTGTTCATGCTCTCATCTTTGAAAACCTATGTGAAACTGAGTTGCAGTGAGGTACTTGTTATTGCTGATGAATTATATACATTTCTTAACGTCATATGTGAGTGTAAATGACAAGTGTGGTGTGGTGGCTGCCTCCAGGAATCTGAACACAGCAATTATTTCAGCGTCATGATTTCAGCGTACGTTGATTATTATGATAAGTGGAAGTTGATGTGTATTGTCACCAAGTGTTTAAGATGACTGGTAGTGGGTTGGGAAGTGGGTGGTGGGCTGGAGGGTGTGTGAGATCATTAATTATGATGCAAATTGTAGCCCACCAGACGTCGTATTGCAAACCGTATATTGCCTTTGTATTTATATAAGAATAAAGTATATTTTGTGGTGTCTCCTCTGTATATATGTATCACGACGGGTCTTTAGCTTGCCACAAATGACACCACTGCTGAGTAAAGTTGAAGCTGGGAATATTTACTGAGCAACAGTATAATAAACACTGCTGGTGTTGTGTGCAAGAGGATACAACCACCAGCATGATTAATACTGGATTAAAATAAAGACCTTGTTTGTCGCTTTAGTAAGAGATACAGTAGCAGTTACTTGGCTCTTGCTCTCGGGATTTTAGTCGTCACATACGACACACACATTGCTTACCGGGGAAGGCTTCTAACTCATTTCCTCGTGGAATTTAAAAGGAATCACTTCGAAATTCAGAAGAAAATCCACCTGACTGTATAAATTGATTCAAGGAAACCGTTCAACAGACGGTACAGCTCGGTAGTGACTGTACTCTGAAGGAGGGATGGGAACGGTACAGCTCGGTAGTGACTGTACTCTGAAGGAGGGATGGGAACGGTACAGTTCAGTAGTGACTGTACTCTGAAGGAGGGATGGGAACGGTACAGCTCGGTAGTGACTGTACTCTGAAGGAGGGATGGGAACGGTACAGCTCGGTAGTGACTGTACTCTGAAGGAGGGATGGGAACGGTACAGCTCACTAGTGACTGTTCTCTGAAGGAGGGATGGGAACGGTACAGTTCAGTAGTGACTGTACTCTGAAGGAGGGATGGGAACGGTACAGTTCAGTAGTGACTGTACTCTGAAGGAGGGGTGGGAACGGTACAGCTCGGTAGTGACTGTACTCTGAAGGAGGGATGGGAACGGTACAGCTCGGTAGTGACTGTACTCTGAAGGAGGGATGGGAACGGTACAGCTCACTAGTGACTGTACTCTGAAGGAGGGATGGGAACGGTACAGTTCAGTAGTGACTGTACTCTGAAGGAGGGATGGGAACGGCACAGCTCGGTAGTGACTGTACTCTGAAGGAGGAATAGGAACGGTACAGTTCAGTAGTGACTGTACTCTGAAGGAGGGATGGGAACGGTACAGTTCAGTAGTGACTGTACTCTGAAGGAGGGATGGGAACGGTACAGCTCGGTAGTGACTGTACTCTGAAGGAGGGATGGGAACGGTACAGTTCAGTAGTGACTGTACTCTGAAGGAGGGATGGGAACGGTACAGCTCGGTAGTGACTGTACTCTGAAGGAGGGATGGGAACGGTACAGCTCGGTAGTGACTACTCTGAAGGAGGGATGGGAGCAGTACAGCTCGGTAGTGACTGTACTCTGAAGGAGGGATGGGAACGGTACAGTTCAGTAGTGACTGTACTCTGAAGGAGGGATGGGAACGGTGCAGCTCGGTAGTGACTGTACTCTGAAGGAGGGATGGGAACGGTACAGCTCGGTAGTGACTGTACTCTGAAGGAGGGATGGGAACGGTACAGCTCACTAGTGACTGTTGTCTGAAGGAGGGATGGGAACGGTACAGTTCAGTAGTGACTGTACTCTGAAGGAGGGATGGGAACGGTACAGTTCAGTAGTGACTGTACTCTGAAGGAGGGATGGGAACGGTACAGCTCGGTAGTGACTGTACTCAGGAGGGATGGGAACGGTACAGCTCGGTAGTGACTGTACTCTGAAGGAGGGATGGGAACGGTACAGCTCACTAGTGACTGTACTCTGAAGGAGGGATGGGAACGGTACAGTTCAGTAGTGACTACTCTGAAGGAGGGATGGGAACGGCACAGCTCGGTAGTGACTGTACTCTGAAGGAGGAATAGGAACGGTACAGTTCAGTAGTGACTGTACTCTGAAGGAGGGATGGGAACGGTACAGCTCGGTAGTGACTGTACTCTGAAGGAGGGATGGGAACGGTACAGTTCAGTAGTGACTGTACTCTGAAGGAGGAATGGGAACGGTACAGCTCGGTAGTGACTGTACTCTGAAGGAGGGATGGGAACGGTACAGCTCGGTAGTGACTGTACTCTGAAGGAGGGATGGGAGCGGTACAGCTCGGTAGTGACTGTACTCTGAAGGAGGGATGGGAACGGTACAGCTCGGTAGTGACTGTACTCTGAAGGAGGGATGGGAACGGTACAGTTCAGTAGTGACTGTACTCTGAAGGAGGGATGGGAACGGTGCAGCTCGGTAGTGACTGTACTCTGAAGGAGGGATGGGAACGGTACAGCTCGGTAGTGACTGTACTCTGAAGGAGGGATGGGAACGGTACAGTTCAGTAGTGACTGTACTCTGAAGGAGGGATGGGAACGGTACAGTTCAGTAGTGACTGTACTCTGAAGGAGGGATGGGAACGGTACATTTCGGTAGTGACTGTACTCTGAAGGAGGGATGGGAACGGTACAGTTTAGTAGTGACTGTACTCTGAAGGAGGGATGGAACGGTACGGTTCAGTAGTGACTGTACTCTGAAGGAGGGATGGAACGGTACAGCTCAGTAGTGACTGTACTCTGAAGGAGGGATGGAACGGTACAGCTCAGTAGTGACTGTACTCTTGAAGGAGGGATGGGAACGGTACAGTTCAGTAGTGACTGTACTCTGAAGGAGGGATGGAACGGTACGGTTAAGTAGTGACTGTACTCTGAAGGAGAGATGGAACGGTACAGCTCAGTAGTGACTGTACTCTGAAGGAGGGATGGGAACGGTACAGCTCAGTTGTGACTGTACTCTGAAGGAGGGATGGGAACGGTACAGTTCAGTAGTGACTATACTCTGAAGGAGGGATGGGAACGGTACAGTTCAGTAGTAACTGTACTCTGAAGGAGGGATGGAACGGTACAGCTCAGTAGTGACTGTACTCTGAAGGAGGGATGGGAACGGTACAGTTCAGTAGTGACTGTACTCTGAAGGAGGGATGGAACGGTACAGTTAAGTAGTGACTGTACTCTGAAGGAGGGATGGAACGGTACAGCTCAGTTGTGACTGTACTCTGGAGGGATGGGAACGGTACAGCTCAGTTGTGACTGTACTCTGAAGGAGGGATGGGAACGGTACAGCTCAGTAGTGACTGTACTCTGAAGGAGGGATGGGAACGGTACAGTTCAGTAGTGACTGTACTCTGAAGGAGGGATGGGAACGGTACAGTTCAGTAGTGACTGTACTCTGAAGGAGGGATGGGAACGGTACAGCTCAGTAGTGACTGTACCCTGAAGGAGGGATGGAACAGTACAGCTCAATAGTGACTGTACTCTGAATTCAGGAGGGATGGAACGGTACAGCTCAGTAGTGACTACTCTGAAGGAGGGATGGAACGGTACAGTTCAGTAGTGACTGTACTCTGAAGGAGGGATGGGAACGGTACAGCTCAGTAGTGACTGTGCTCTGAAGGAGGGATGGAACGGTACAGTTCAGTAGTGACTGTACTCTGAAGGAGGGATGGAACGGTACAGTTCAGTAGTGACTGTACTCTGAAGGAGGGATGGAACGGTACAGTTCAGTAGTGACTGTACTCTGAAGGAGGGATGGAACGGTACAGTTCAGTAGTGACTGTACTCTGAAGGAGGGATGGAACGGTACAGCTCAGTAGTGACTGTACTCTGAAGGAGGGATGGGAACGGTACAGCTCACTAGTGACTGTACTCTGAAGGAGGGATGGAACGGTACAGCTCAGTAGTGCCTGTACTCTGAAGGAGGGATGGGAACGGTACAGCTCACTAGTGACTGTACTCTGAAGGAGGGATGGGAACGGTACAGCTCACTAGTGACTGTACTCTGAAGGAGGGATGGAACGGTACAGCTCAGTAGTGACTGTACTCTGAAGGAGGGATGGGAACGGTACAGCTCACTAGTGACTGTACTCTGAAGGAGGGATGGAACGGTACAGCTCAGTAGTGCCTGTACTCTGAAGGAGGGATGGGAACGGTACAGCTCACTAGTGACTGTACTCTGAAGGAGGGATGGGAACGGTACAGCTCACTAGTGACTGTACTCTGAAGGAGGGATGGGAACGGTACAGCTCAGTAGTGACTGTACTCTGAAGGAGGGATGGGAACGGTACAGCTCAGTAGTGACTGTACTCTGAAGGAGGGATGGGAACGGTACAGCTCAGTAGTGACTGTACTCTGAAGGAGGGATGGAACGGTACAGCTCAGTAGTGACTGTACTCTGAAGGAGGGATGGGAACGGTACAGTTCAGTAGTGATGTGTGTGCACCTTTAGAAAATCAGTTACTGAATGAATGATGGGAAATTTTTTTTTTTCTGTCACATTACCTTAGTGGGAGGCGGCCAAAGTGTAAACAAAAATTATTTTGCTTTATATTGCGTAAAAAAATATGAGAAAAATACATCCATTTAATAACTTGGCCAGACACGAAATTATATCTTGCCTTAAAAGGAGAACTAAAACATTCAAACTAATTGCCATCTTGCACGTATCCACCAGTTGTTCCAGCTTTGACCGCTTGTTGTTGAAGATCCGAACTGAGCTGCCACGCTGCTGCTCCTTACTTCAGTATCCTTGATGATGTGTTGATATACACAGTGCTTCTGCTCCTTACTTCAGTATCCTTGATGATGTGTTGATATACACAGTGCTTCTGCTCCTTACTTCAGTATCCTTGATGATGTGTTGATATACACAGTGCTTCTGCTCCTTACTTCAGTATCCTTGATGATGTGTTGATATACACAGTGCTTCTACTCCTTACTTCAGTATCCTTGATGATGTGTTGATATACACAGTGCTTCTGCTCCTTACTTCAGTATCCTTGATGATGTGTTGATATACACAGTGCTTCTGCTCCTTACTTCAGTATCCTTGATGATGTGTTGATATACACAGTGCTTCTGCTCCTTACTTCAGTATCCTTGATGATGTGTTGATATACACAGTGCTTCTGCTCCTTACTTCAGTATCCTTGATGATGTGTTGATATACACAGTGCTTCTACTCCTTACTTCAGTATCCTTGATGATGTGTTGATATACACAGTACTTCTGCTCCTTACTTCAGTATCCTTGATGATGTGTTGATATACACAGTGCTTCTACTCCTTACTTCAGTATCCTTGATGATGTGTTGATATACACAGTGCTTCTACTCCTTACTTCAGTATCCTTGATGATGTGTTGAAATACACAGTGCTTCTACTCCTTACTTCAGTATCCTTGATGATGTGTTGATATACACAGTGCTTCTGCTCCTTACTTCAGTATCCTTGATGATGTGTTGATATACACAGTGCTTCTGCTCCTTACTTCAGTATCCTTGATGATGTGTTGATATACACAGTGCTTCTGCTCCTTACTTCAGTATCCTTGATGATGTGTTGATATACACAGTGCTTCTGCTCCTTACTTCAGTATCCTTGATGATGTGTTGATATACACAGTGCTTCTACTCCTTACTTCAGTATCCTTGATGATGTGTTGATATACACAGTGCTTCTGCTCCTTACTTCAGTATCCACGGTGATATGTTGTCAGCTCCCGTGAATCTTCCAACATTTTCTTCACTTCTGTGTTATGTGTATTTGTTTTGGTGTGGGTTGACCTGTTAATGATTTCATGTTCCTTGTTATTAATTTGTGTTCATCTGTGAATACCATACCTTTAGTTTGTTCAGTTCCTCATATCTGTCTCTATCATCCGTGAGTGTTCCTTCTTTTTTCTCTTCAGTTGAATCACTTGGTCTCCTAAGTACAATCGATTGGAATTATTGGGTTTATGTCCTCTTTATCGTACCTATTCTTGAAACCGTGTATAATGTTTTTGTCCACTGCCACCACTCTGAGACTAAAGCTACTTCCTGTATCTATGGTTTATCAGAATCTTTAACCCCCCTCCCCCCCGGTATCTCCTTCATTCTGCCTCTTAAACAACTTATCAAACAATTTATCCCTTATTTTACTGTCTGTGCACAGAACCTTCTCTGCTGTGTGAATTCAATTAGGCATCTAAATTATGGGTAGCCTCTGAAATCCCTTGAACTGTTTCCTGGAACGCAGGTGAAAAACATGATTTTCACCTGGAAAATTCTGGAGGGATTGGTTCCATATTTGCACACCGAAATCACTCCCTAGGAGAGCGAGGCGAGACATACAGTGCAGAACACCTCCAGTGAAAAGCAGAGATGCAAAGGGTACACTAAGAGATAATTTAATAACTGTGAGGAGAATGACCCATAGACCCCTGGCTGTCTGTACGAGGAACTTTCATGCGTGTTTCGAGATAGATGTTGACTTTCCGGGCTGTAGTGTGTATGATGAACTATCTGTGGCCATCACCAACACACTGACCCATTAGGTCGTGAATCAAGAGGCGCTGGTCTGGGACCGGGTAAAGAGGTGAGTGACCCAGGAACTGTCTACAGGTAATCAGGTAAATTACCATTACTGGATCAGTTCAGTACACTTATTTATCACCCAGTGTGTATGTGAGTGAAGCATAGCGTCAGTAGCTCATGTATAGTGTGAGTGAGGTATGGCATCAGTAGTGTTAAGTGTTGTATGTACCACTTACGCTATAAATGTAAGAATGTTTAGTGTTGTCTTCTAGTACAAGCACCAGCATTACACCTTTTTTCTTTAATAATTCTGCATCGTGATAGCACCAATAACCTGCTAGTATTCAGTGATCTGGACTCATTAAAGCACCACAGCTATGACTGTCTTGAACATTTGTGTATCCTTCTTGCACTGATAATCTGATGTAAATAATTCTATCTCATCTTAGCACCGATGTTTTCACGGATGATATTTTACCTTTTTTCCAGCCCTTGATGTGAACCAGAAGCAGCACTGTCTTGTTAATATTACCTTTGTTGTGTCATGACTATGTTACTGTCTTGTTAATGTTACCTCTATATCTTAAAACACTCTTACTGTCTCGGGAAGTGCCTGCCAATAAGAACATGTCATACCTCAGTACTTTGCTACTGTAACACTGTTCTCAGTAGTACCAGTTACCAGTAACCAGTTACCAGTAGATGACTCACTACCAACCGTGTGTGAATCACTGACTGTTATTCACGTTGCTGCTGACCATAGCATGTTTTTGAACGCCGCTCACCCCCTAGGCACTGGTGGGTCAGTCTGAGATAGAGAGCAGAGAGAGGCAGGGGGTTGATGGTGCTTCCCATACTTTCCGTTATAATTATACGTACTAACCAGCCTACGTGAGTGTTTTTACCCCATCCACGTTATCGAACCCACATGACACTGTAGTGTGCTAACAGTACTTGATAATGTACTTTGTAGTGTCCTTCCTGCCTCGTTATCCATGAGTATATTTTATATCTTCTACAGACATAACTTAGTTCGTAGTGAACACTCTGCGTCTCAGAGGAACTTCACATTTTCTGCACTTTCATCTATGTCTCTCCGGCACTGACCTTGTGTGACCTGCCATGTCTCCTGGCACTAACCCCCGTGACCTCTTAACTGAGCAAATGTGACATTGCTGTACCCCTTATGTGACTCAGCATGATCTTCCCCTACCTGTGTACTAACTCAACATGATCTTCTCCCTGTGTGCTGCCTCAGCATGATCTTCCCCTCCCTGTGTACTAACTCAACATGATCTTCTCCCTGTGTGCTGCCTCAGCATGATCTTCCCCTCCCTGTGTACTAACTCAACATGATCTTCCCCTCCCTGTGTACTGACTCAGCATGATTTTCCCCTCCCTGTGTACTGACCCAGGATGACCCCTCTCAACAACCATTATTCCCTCCCCAAGTCATTACAATCTGCCCTGGTAGTTGCTGGTAGCAACAACCTGCGCTGGTAGTTGCTGGTAGTAACAACCTGCCTTGGTAGTTGCTGGTAGCAACAACCTGCCCTGGTAGTTGCTGGTAGCAACAACCTGCCCTGGTAGTTACTAGTAGCAACAACCTGCCCTGGTAGTTGCTGGTAGTAACAACCTGCCCTGGTAGTTGGCTGTAGTAACTCCCTAGCTTGGAAGTTGCTGGTATTGACACCGTGTTGTCCTCCTCTTCCTACAGGCAACAACGTTCACCCGCTGGGGCAGCAGTTGGATAGCAAGAGTTACCAGTGGTTTGGTGCCACCGTCAGCAGCTCTGGCGAGGACGGCATTGTTGTGGTGAGTACTCCTTGCTCCTCATCCTCTTTCTCTCCCTCTCTACACACATACACACACTATGTATATATATATATATATATATATATATATATATATATATATATATATATATATATATATATATATATATATATATATATATATAGGACCCATACATAACTTTAAGACGAGGTGTAACAAAGCTCAGGAAGCAGAGAGAGAGAGGGGACCTAGTAGTGAATAATGAAGAGGCGGGGACAGGAGCTGAGTATCGACTCCTGCAACCACAGTTAGGTGAGTACACACTGACACACACACACACACACACACACACACACACACACACACACACACACACACACACACACACACACACACACACACACACACACACCGATAGAACAGGCCTAGTGTCTAATCGACATGTGCTTAGGACAAAATGGTAACTAACTATACACAGTTTGAAGACTAGATATGAGTGGGTCTTGGAGGCTAGAATTTCTGAATGAAGGTAGGCGAGTACTCACACACACACACACACACACACACACACACACACACACACACACACACACAAAGGTTTGCAACAAGGTTAGTTCCAGAGCTAAGGGGAATGTCCTATGAAGAAAGATTAAGGGAAATCGGCCTGACGACACTGGAGGACAGGAGGGTCAGGGGAGACATGATAACGACATATAAAATACTGCGTGGAATAGACAAGGTGGACAAAGACAGGATGTTCCAGGGAGGGGACACAGAAACAAGAGGCCACAATTGGAAGTTGAAGACACAAATGAGTCAGAGAGATAGTAGGAAGTATTTCTTCAGTCATAGAGTTGTCAGGCAGTGGAATAGCCTAGAAAATGACGTAGTGGAGGCAGGAACCATACACAGTTTTAAGACGAGGTTTGATAAAGCTCATGGAGCGGGGAGAGAGAGGGCCCAGTAGCAACCGGTGAAGAGGCGGGGCCAGGAGCTAGGACTCGACCCCTGCAACCACAAATAGGTGAGTACACACATTCATTTTTATCTATATTACTTCATAATATTTGTGTTTGGACTGAATTAAAATGGTTATTACTATAAAAATAAGACATAGTTGGAAGTCCCTCAACTGTTTATGTTGTAGATGGCTTCCAGAAACATAATGAAGGTGTTGCAGTCATGCACAGTTGCTGTGCTGGGTTTAATTAAGGCAGATGGTAGAGACGTCATCCACTTGGATCCTATAGGACTAGTGTCTTCATCGCAACTGCTCCGGGACGTACACAGGTTTCATGTGCCTCGCATATGCGTAGAATGGTGTGTGTGAACTCATACGGGTCACAGCGTCGGTGATTTATCAGCTACTCAAACTCAACCTTCATATTTCTATTCCGTGGCACTAGGTAAGATAAGAGATTAAGATAACATTTTGTTCGGATTTTTAACCCCGGAGGGTTAGCCACCCAGGATAACCCAAGAAAGTCAGTGCGTCATCGAGGACTGTCTAACTTATTTCCATTGGGGTCCTTAATCTTGTCCCCCAGGATGCGACCCACACCAGTCGACTAACACCCAGGTACCTATTTGCTGCTAGGTGAACAGGACAATAGGTGTAAGGAAACGTGTCGGAATTTCCACCCGCCGGGAATCGAACCCGGGCCCTCCGTGTGTGAAGCGGGAGCTTTAGCCACCAGACCACCGGGCCACGGTGACGGTCTCCTTATATAACATACCATTGACACACTGTACCAAAACTCGGGACCAAGAGCTGTGAATCACCCTCTGCTAACACAGCTAGCCGAGAACACCAGAACACTTCTATTTAGCAACCTGTCAACACCAGTCACACAGTCACCTCAGTAATGTAAGGAAGCATTTATTTAGTTTCAGGGTGGCTCAGAGATGAGGTAGACGATGAAGTGGTGGAGTCATCCCTTCACAGCTTCAAGAGTAGGTATGACAGACCAAAAAGCTAGTGACCAGCCAAAAAAAGGAGGGGGTCAGGAACTGTGTATCAACTCATAAGCATTCCTTAGTGAGTACATTATCCCCACAATATCTCCGCTAAATTACAGACCATTATTTAACGTGTAAAGTGAGGAATAGAGACGGTAAACAGGAAGGGAAGTAGAGCACCTAGAAGGAGAGAGTTATCTAGGAACAACAACACTGTTTCAGGGATCAAAAAGAAAAATTCTCACAAATCTCAACAACGTACCACACGCTCACAGAAATTAGAGAGGAAGAAGAATGAGTCGACTGTGTATTCTAAGACTGCGAAGCCTCGACACCGCCGCACCAGAGACTGACTCATAAACCTGAAAAGCAAGGCTGTGTAGCGGGACAGGTAAGAGACTGAGTAAAGGAATATGTAAACAAGAGTCATTGCGAGAGACGCGTGAGAATGGACGAACGTTATGAATGGTGTTGCACAAGGCTCCTTCCTGGGACCCAGCCTGGTACTCTACAAGGCTCCGTTCTGTGACCCAGCCTGATTCTCCACAAGCTCCGTCCTGAGACCTAGTCTTGTACTTGTATATAAGTATCTTCAGAGATATAAACTCATACATACCAGTGTTTGAGAGCGACACAGATTAAAAAGGAAAGTCCAAATTGATTAACATTGCAAAAACCTCTGAGCAACTACAGACGCCAAAATAAGTGGCTACTCGAATTTAGACAAAGCAAAATGAATAATGTGAGAGGGTGGAAGAGAGCAAAACACTATATATAGTACAAGCCCGAGAGCGGCTCACAAGTCAATTGTTGTAAAGGAACTGGGGGTCAACAACACGCCGAAACTGTCTCCACAAGGACACACAGACTAGATATGCTGTGGTTGCTGCGTGATCCCAGCACTAATTCTAACCCTCAACTAAATAATATATTCTTGCTCTGAAAGTTTTAAGTCAATAAAAAGAGTCATTGTATATTTTTCGCACAGATACCATTATCCCAAAACACAGTACACTGGCACTTTACGTTTGAAGTTGCTCAAAAAGTTGTATTTTCAAATTATCGGCGTTGATGGTTTGAAGTCGATCGCATGAGGCATTCACAGATTATTACACGAAACTCTGTATATTAATTTCCCCGGTGTTTTTAACAAATTTCTGGAGAGAGAGTGTGAGAGAGACGGGGAGAGTTGTGAGTGAGGGAAGGGGAGGGGGAGAAGGCGAGGAATGGAGGGAGGGGGAGAAGGCGAGGAATGGAGGGAGGGGGGAGAAGGCGAGGAATGAAGGGAGGGGGGAGAAGGCGAGGAATGGAGGGAGGGGGGAGAAGGCGAGGAATGGAGGGAGGGGGGAGAAGGCGAGGAAGGGGAGAAGATATGAGGGCTAACACATCCAGAGACAATTGATGTACACATCCTGTGCTTAAATCTTAGTGGCTTTCTCATAGCCGGAGGAGGTGGAAGAGGAGAAAGAGGAAGAAGAGGAGGAGGAAGAGGAAGAAGAGGACGACGACGAAGAGGAAGAAGAGGAGGGGGAAGAGGAAGAAGAGGAGGAAAAGTATAGGAAAGTGAAGAAATATAAAGAAAACAGTGAATGTGAGAGATGAGGCTCCTCGGAGTGTCTTAGATATTTGTGTTTGCTATGAAGGAGGAGGAGAAGGAGGAGGAAGAGCGAATAAGATTATATAAGGTAGAAGGAAGATGGAAGGAGGTAAGAAGAGTGTTCACTAAGATAACACAAATATATTCACTTATTATCTTGTTATCATAGTTAGTGTACATGTGTGAGACGTGCCCTTCCCCTCTTACATGTTAACCACTCCTTATTGTACTCTTCTCTCCTACCACCACCACCACCTGTTCTCCCTCTCTCAAGTGCCATCTGCGCCTTTAACCACCTGCACCACCTGGCTCTCTTGCCCATCTATTGAGAAATTACTGAAGGTATTTTATTTTGCAGTTTGTTTCTTAGTCATCCTGACTGTTCTTGGTATAGGGTGTTTACTCACCTAGTTGTGGTTGCAGGGGTCGATTCATAGCTCCTGGCCCCGCCTCTTCACTGGCCGCTACTGGGTCTTGTGTGTGTGTACTCGCCTATTTGTACTCACCTATTTGTGGTTACCTGGAGGTTACCTGGAGGTTATTCCGGGGATCAACGCCCCCGCGGCCCGGTCCATGACCAGGCCTCCCGATGGATCAGGGCCTGATCAACTAGGCTGTTACTGCTGGCCGCACGCAGTCCGACGTACGAGCCACAGCCCGGCTGATCCGGCACTGACTTTAGGTATCTGTCCAGCTCTCTCTTGAAGGCAGCCAGGGGTTTATTGGCAATTCCCCTAATGCTTGATGGGAGGCTGTTGAACAGTTTTGGGCCCCGGACACTTATGGTGTTTTCTCTTAGTGTACCAATGGCGCCCCTACTTTTTATTGGGGGCATTTTGCATCGCCTGCCCAGTCTTTTACTTTCGTAGGGAGTGATTTCTGTGTGCAGATTTGGGACCATTCCTTCCAAGATTTTCCAAGTGTGGTTGCAGGGGTCGATTCATAGCTCCTGGCCCCGCCTCTTCGCTGATTGCTACTAGGTCCTCTCTCTCCCTGCCCCATGAGCTTTATCATACCTCGCCTTAAAACTATGTATGGTTCCCGCCTCCACTACGTCACTCTCTAGGCTATTCCACGGCCTGTGTGTGTGTGTGTGTGTGTGTGTGTTAATTCTAAATACATAATACTGTCTGGTCTTCGAGTACTTCAAATTTTTACTTATAACTGCTTTATTCCACATCTGAGTCGGACGTTAGTTGTTGCTTTAAAAGCAATATAAAGTTCCCCCTGCAGCGCGTGATAGTCGCATGGTTGATTCTGCGGCCGAAGTGGCAGGTTTATTGTGCACCACATATCCATCCTGCGGAGGGGAGCGCGAGAGGAAATGGACACACAAAAGGTGCAGGAATTAGGCCCCAATGGGGTTAACAGGAGCACATTTAGATTTATATCTACAAGAACATTTAGAATATTTGTTTAATATGTTTGGCATCTTATTATCTTTAATAAGATGCCGTGATATATCATATAAGTTATTATACTGTCTGTCTCTATATTCCTCAGTAAGTGAACAGGTGAACACAGTGTTCAAGATAGTGAACATAGGGCTCACCACATCATATTTTGGTCATAACTTGTGTGTCTGGCAAACTGCCACAAGTATTTGTAACTAATATTCCTAATGCTAGACACAGATGTACCAAAGTTATATACTTTCTTTGGCCAACTTATCAAATTTATCAATAAGGAATAATTCAGTGTGTGATGGAATCCATAAAAAATTTATTATATTAATTCCCTTTTCTCTGATGATCATGTTGTTAGTTATTCAGAATCAGTAATAATCAGAGTCAAGCTCAGTGTTATAAGTTAACTGTAGTGACAGTAGGATGAGAAACAATTCAGTTTGCAGTGTTGACTCCAGTTGTTAATTTTTACGCCAAACTCAACATAATTGCTATAGTTATGTAGGGAGGAGGTAACAAGAGCAGATGCAGCACTGTATGTCTGTAAGTGATTGAAAGAAGGGATTACTAGTGATGAGCTTCTTGGGAGGGACTTTCAGATATATCATTAAATGAACACATCTTCCATGGAGGGGAAAATGTACTTGTCTAGTGATACAATTCGTGCCTGTTATAAAATTTAATGTAATTCCATATTTTCAGCACCCATTTAAATGTAAGTGTATTTACTTCTAGACATTTAGTAAGATTCGTAGTGATAGAGTCGGGTTCCTTTCTTAACAATTTAATACATGTACTTACTAAATACAGTGTTAATTTCGATTATCTAATCAATGATAATAGGAACAACAAACTCCTTCCTCATAAGAACCTTGCTAGTTGTAGGACAACCAAGAATAATTCTGAGGGTGAAGCCCTCAGAATTGTATTAGTTCTAGTGACCATAGAGGACTTTTTTCTTTTTAGCTAACATTAAAATAGTCACAGCTCGATTAATTAAGGCTCCATTATAGGCTATGTATACACCATTCTCACTATTGTGACAGTAGCACCATAGTTAAGGTGGTAACCAATTGTCATCACAGGCACGGTACAGTGCCCTGCCTCCCTCCTGCATTACAGGATATTGTACATATATGGTGTACAAAGTATTTGCCTCTCTTAAGTAAATTCTTGATTAGGTATTATGGTTTGTCTTGTGATAACTTATATACTGTGTTAGTTATGCTTTGTATCAACGTTTGTGTGGATTGTTTGTCGCGTCGGTACACCGAATATTGTGTCACTTTGTCGGCCCTATTATTCCTTTTTTTTTTAGTTACCCTCATTCATAGACATTCTTGCTTTACTTAAATGTATACACATTCATGCTTTGTTTGCATGTATACATATCCTTGCTTGTATGCATAGTTTTGCATACACATTCTTAAGTGTTCACACATTTTTTTTACATGGATACATACGTTACCTGTATACAGTCTCACCTGTATACACATTCTTACATGTATACACATTGTTTCATGTATACATATTCTTATATGTATACACATTCTTACGTGTATACACATTGTTTCATGTATACATATTCTTATATGTATACACATTCTTACATGTATACACATTCTCCACCTCCTCCTCCTCCTCCTCCTCCTCCTCCTCCACCTCCTCCTCCTCCTCCTCCTCCTCCTCCTCCTCCTCCTCCTCCTCCTCTTCCTCCTCCTCCTCCTCCTCCACCTCCTCCTCCTCCTCCTCCTCCTCCTCCTCCTCCTCCTCCTCCTCCACCTCCTCCTCCTCCACCTCCACCACCTCCTCCTCCTTCTCCACCTCCTCCTCCTCCTCCTCCTCCTCCTCCTCCTCGTCCTCCTGCTCCTCCTCCTCCTCCACCTCCACCTCTTCCTCCTCCTCCTCCTCCTCCTCCTCCTCCTCCTCCTCATCCTCCTCCTCCTCCTTCTCCTCCTCCTCCTCCACCTCCTCCTCCTCCTCCTCCTCCTCCACCTCCTCCTCCTCCTCTTCCACCTCCTCCTCCACCTCCTCTTCCTCCTCCTCTTCCTCCTCCACCTCCTCCGCCACCTCCTCCTCCACCTCCTCCACCTCTTCCTCCTCCTCCTCCTCCTCCTCCACCTCCTCCTCCTCCACCTCCTCCTCCTCCTCCTCCTCCTCCTCCTCCACCTCCTCCTCCTCCTCCTCCTCCTCCTCCTCCACCTCCTCCTCCTCCTCCTCCTCCTCCTCCTCCTCCTCCTCCTCCTCCTCCTCCTCCTCCTCCACCTCCTCCTCCTCCTCCTCCTCCTCCTCCTCCACCTCCTCATCCTCCACCTCCTCCTCCACCTCCTTCTCCTCCTCCACCTCCTCCTCCTCCTCCTCCTCCTCCTCCTCCTCCACCTCCTCCTCCTCCTCCTCCTCCTCCTCCTCCTCCTCCTCCACCTCCTCCATGCTTACCAAATCACTTCCCTTCTCCTCATTCTTGCACAACGCTACATTTCTTCTGTTTTTCCTCTCCTTTCCTGCAATATTTTTCTCCTCCGCTTCTCCTTTTCTCCCCAACAATTTATTTTCTCCCATCCGCTCTTCCTCCATTCTCTTCACTATCTGAGTCACTGGAAGTCTCGCTTCTCATGTAGATTGTTGGTGACCTTAAGTGATGCTGTGTCACACCACCACCACCACCACCACCACCACCACCACCACCACCACCACCACCACCACCACCACCCCCACCATGAAAGTTAAGATACATGTGCAACATCTGGATATCTTTATTGTAGACGTTTCGCCATCCAGTGGTTTTATCAGTACAGATTCTAGGGCATAACTAGAAGACAGTAGAACTATATACAGAAGATGAGGTAATCAGTCCCTCAGTTTTGGAGTTGGTGTGGAGAGCACCGTGATGGTCGAGATTCTGGAGCACAGGCAAGAAGGCTGGCGCTTATATAGGCGTCAGTGGATACAGTGCTCTTCACACCAACTCCAAGGCTGAGGGACTGATTACCTCATCTTTTGTATATAGTTCTATTGTCTTCTAGTTATGCCCTAGAATCTGTACTGATAAAACCACAGTCTTAACTTCCATGTTGTCGGTATTGTATACCTTTCTCGCACACCAACACCATACCACCGCCATCAACACCACCATATTCACCACCACAAACTCACCAGCACAATACTCACCATCAGTCACCACCAAAAACCTCTTAAAGAATTGAACTTCATTGACTGGAGACTGAGGAAGATTGTCAACAGTCAGTCCACCTGTCATAATTCTATCATACGGGAGGAGCCACATGTCTACTCTTGGATGTTGCTATACCACCTGGCTCCAGCTGGACTGCAAGTATCCCTGGGAGGATGAACCACCAGATGTTACTATACCACCTGGCTCCAGCTGGACTGCAAGTATCCCTGGGAAGATGTACCACCAGATGTTACTATACCACCTGGCTCCAGCTGGACTGCAAGTATCCCTGGGAGGTTGTACCACCAGATGTTACTATACTACCTGGCTCCAGCTGGACTGCAAGTATCCCTGGGAAGATGTACCACCAGATGTTACTATACCACCTGGCTCCAGCTGGACTGCAAGTATCCCTGGGAGGTTGTACCACCAGATGTTACTATACCACCTGGCTCCAGCTGGACTGCAAGTATCCCTGGGAGGATGTACCACCAGATGTTACTATACCACCTGGCTCCAGCTGGACTGCAAGTATCCCTGGGAGGATGTACCACCAGATGTTACTATATCACCTGGCTCCAGCTGGACTGCAAGTATCCCTGGGAGGATGTACCACCAGATGTTACTATACCACCTGGCTCCAGCTGGACTGCAAGTATCCCTGGGAGGATGTACCACCAGATGTTACTATACCACCTGGCCCCAGCTGGACTACAAGTATCCCTAATATATATATATAGTATATATATATATATATATATATATATATATATATATATATATATATATATATATATATATATATATATATGTGTGTGTGTGTGTGTGTGTGTGTGTGTGTGTGTGTGTGTGTGTGTGTGTGTGTGTGTGTGTGTGTGTGTGTGTGTGTGTGTGTGGTTGGCATTTTTGTTTAATAAATGTATGAAAGAGGGGAAGGTACCTAGGGATTGGCAGAGAGCATGTATAGTCCCTTTATATAAAGGGAAAGGGGACAAAAGAGATTGTAAAAATTATAGAGGAATAAGTTTACTGAGTATACCAGGAAAAGTGTACAAGAGGGTTATTATTCAAAGAATTAGAGGTAAGACAGAAAGTAGGATTGTGGATGAGCAAGGAGGCTTCAGAGTGGGTAGGGGATGTGTAGATCAAGTGTTTACATTGAAGCATATATGTGAACAGTATTTAGATAAAGGCAGGGAAGTTTTTATTGCATTTATGGATTTAGAAAAGGCATATGATAGAGTGGATAGGGAAGAAATGTGGCAGATGTTGCAAGTATATGGAATAGGTGGTAAGTTACTAAATGCTGTAAAGAGCTTTTATGAGGATAGTTAGGCTCAGGTTAGGGTGTGTAGAAGAGAGGGTGAATACTTCCCGGTAAAAGTAGGTCTTAGACAGGGATGTGTAATGTCACCATGGTTGTTTAATATATTTATAGATGGGGTTGTAAAAGAAGTAAATGCTAGGGTGTTCAGGAGAGGGGTGGGATTAAATTTTGGGGAATCAAATACAAAATGAGAATTGACACAGTTGCTTTTTGCTAATGATACTGTGCTTATGGGAGATTCTAAAGAAAAATTGCAAAGGTTAGTGGATGAGTTTGAGAATGTGTGTAAAGGTAGAAAGTTGAAAGTGAACATAGAAAAGAGTAAGGTGATGAGGGTATCAAATGATTTAGATAAAGAAAAATTTGATATCAAATTGGGAAGGAGGAGTATGGAAGAAATGAATGTTTTCAGATACTTGGGAGTTGACGTGTCGGCAGATGGATTTATGAAGGATGAGGTTAATCATAGAATTGATGAGGGAAAAAAGGTGAGTGGTGCGTTGAGGTATATGTGGAGTCACAAAACGTTATCTATGGAGGCAAAGAAGGGAATGTATGAAAGTATAGTAGTACCAACACTCTTATATGGGTGTGAAGCTTGGGTGGTAAATGCAGCAGCGAGGAGACGGTTGGAGGCAGTGGAGATGTCCTGTCTAAGGGCAATGTGTGGTGTAAATATTATGCAGAAAATTCGGAGTGTGGAAATTAGGAGAAGGTGTGGAGTTAATAAAAATATTAGTCAGAGGGCTGAAGAGGGGTTGTTGAGGTGGTTTGGTCATTTAGAGAGAATGGATCAAAGTAGAATGACATGGAGAGCGTATAAATCTGTAGGGGAAGGAAGGCGGGGTAGGGGTCGTCCTCGAAAAGGCTGGAGGGAGGGAGTAAAGGAGGTTTTGTGGGCGAGGGGCTTGGACTTCCAGCAAGCGTGTGTGAGCGTGTTAGATAGGAGTGAATGGAGACGAATGGTATTTGGGACCTGACGATCTGTTGGAGTGTGAGCAGGGTAATATTTAGTGAAGGGATTCAGGGAAACCGGTTATTTTTATATAGCCGGACTTGAGTACTGAAAATGGGAAGTACAATGCCTGCACTTTAAAGGAGGGGTTTGGGATATTGACAGTTTGGAGGGATATGTTGTGTATGTTTATAGGTATATGCTTCTAAACTGTTGTATTCTGGGCACCTCTGCAAAAACAGTGATTTTGTGTGAGTGAGGTGAAAGTGTTGAATGATGATGAAAGTATTTCCTTTTTGGGGATTTTCTTTTTTTTTGGGTCACCCTGCCTCGGTGGGAGACGGGCGACATCATTAAGAGAACCCTTTCTACAGCTGGATGCCCAGCCGAGAGGGAGCCCCGATCACTAGAAGCCAACAATACCCACAACCCAGCAAACCGCCCCGACGGGATCACCATCTATCCTTGGAAGAATGACAAGCTCTTAGCATGGGACTATACCTGTGTGTCCACACTGGCTGACACCTATATCCATCACAGTGTGGGGTGACAGGGAGGAGCTGCTGACCACAGGGAGGAGTACAAGGTCAGCAAGTACAGGGACATTAGCCAACAGTATCAATTTGTCCCAGTGGGATCAGAGACCTTGGGATCATGGGGAAAAAATGCCACACGTTTCCTTAAAGAATTGGGTTCCAGACTCATCGACACCACCAGGGACCCAAGGGCAGCCACTTTCATGTTCCAGCGCCTTAGCCTAGCCATCCAGAGGGGAAATGCTTGCTGCATACTTGGCTCGCGTCCAGCCTCGGAGGAGCCGGAGGAAATTCATGATCTTTAATACATTGTGCCATTGTATTCATGTTTATGTTATTTTCTGTAAATGTATTCTGTTTATTAACAAATGTAAATATATATATATATATATATATATATATATATATATATATATATATATATATATATATATATGTTAAGACGTTAGTCAACAAAGTGTTGTTGTGAGTCTCGTTCATAAGTTTGTCAATAAAACAAACACAATACAATAAAATAAATACATTACAGTTAGGTTGTGTTGTCATCTACGACTCATCTTGTTGTAGTCATAGATTGTGTCATGGTAGGCCTACACCCTGACTCTCAAACCATTAAAAGATTGGCCTATCTTGAACACTGCTCCGCCGGGGGTCAGTAAGGGCGGAAGTCGCAGGGCAGAGCGTGCCAGTCTCGCCCATACTGACCTTCATGACACACCAACCTTCACAACATAACGGTCTCTTTCAGAAGGGAAACGGAATTAATGTTGTTTCCTGTTGTATTATAATTATTATTGTTATTATTATTGTCGTTATTTCAAAATGTGGTACTGTTTCCTAGAAATAAATTATTATAATAATTATTAGATGGTGGTGGAGGGTTGTATACTGTGGTGGTATCATTGTGGCTGTGTGGTGCTGGGTTGTATACTGTGGTGGTATCACTGTGGCTGTGGTAGTTCTGGGTTGTATACTGTGGTGGTATCACTGTGGCTGTGGTAGTTCTGGGTTGTATACTATGGTGGTATCACTGTGGCTGTGGTAGTTCTGGGTTGTATACTATGGTGGTATCACTGTGGCTGTGGTAGTTCTGGGTTGTATACTGTGGTGGTATCACTGTGGCTGTGGTAGTTCTGGGTTGTATACTATGGTGGTATCACTGTGGCTGTGGTAGTTCTGGGTTGTATACTGTGGTGGTATCACTGTGGCTGTGGTAGTTCTGGGTTGTATACTGTGGTGGTATCACTGTGGCTGTGGTAGTTCTGGGTTGTATACTCTGGTGGTATCATTGTGGCTGTGGTAGTTCTGGGTTGTATACTGTGGTGGTATCACTGTGACTGTGGTAGTTCTGGGTTGTTTACTGGGGTGGTATCACTATGGCTGTGGTAGTTCTGGGTTTACTGTGGTGGTATCACTGTGGCTGTGGTAGTTCTGGGTTGTATACTGTGGTGGTATCACTGTGGCTGTGGTAGTTCTGGGTTGTATACTGTGGTGGTATCACTGTGGCTGTGGTAGTTCTGGGTTGTATACTGTGGTGGTATCACTGTGGCTGTGGTAGTTCTGGGTTGTATACTGTGGTGGTATCACTGTGGCTGTGGTAGTTCTGGGTTGTATACTGTGGTGGTATCACTGTGGCTGTGGTAGTTCTGGGTTGTATACTATGGTGGTATCACTGTGGCTGTGGTAGTTCTGGGTTGTATACTATGGTGGTATCACTGTGGCTGTGGTAGTTCTGGGTTGTATACTGTGGTGGTATCACTGTGACTGTGGTAGTTCTGGGTTGTTTACTGTGGTGGTATCACTGTGGCTGTGGTAGTTCTGGGTTGTATACTGTGGTGGTATCACTGTGGCTGTGGTAGTTCTGGGTTGTATACTGTGGTGGTATCACTGTGACTGTGGTAGTTCTGGGTTGTTTACTGTGGTGGTATCACTGTGGCTGTGGTAGTTCTGGGTTGTATACTATGGTGGTATCACTGTGGCTGTGGTAGTTCTGGGTTGTATAATGTGGTGGTATCACTGTGGCTGTGGTAGTTCTGGGTTGTATACTGTGGTGGTATCACTGTGACTGTGGTAGTTCTGGGTTGTTTACTGTGGTGGTATCACTGTGACTGTGGTAGTTCTGGGTTGTATAATGTGGTGGTATCACTGTGGCTGTGGTAGTTCTGGGTTGTATAATGTGGTGGTATCACTGTGACTGTGGTAGTTCTGGGTTGTATAATGTGGTGGTATCACTGTGGCTGTGGTAGTTCTGGGTTGTTTACTGTGGTGGTATCACTGTGACTGTGGTAGTTCTGGGTTGTTTACTGGGGTGGTATCACTATGGCTGTGGTAGTTCTGGGTTTACTGTGGTGGTATCACTGTGGCTGTGGTAGTTCTGGGTTGTTTACTGTGGTGGTATCACTGTGGCTGTGGTAGTTCTGGGTTGTTTACTGTGGTGGTATCACTGTGGCTGTGATAGTTCTGGGTTGTATACTGTGGTGGTATCACTGTGGCTGTGGTAGTTCTGGCTTGTTTACTGTGGTGGTATCACTGTGGCTGTGGTAGTTCTGGGTTGTATACTGTGGTGGTATCACTGTGGCTGTGGTAGTTCTGGGTTGTATACTGTGGTGGTATCACTGTGGCTGTGGTAGTTCTGGCTTGTTTACTGTGGTGGTATCACTGTGGCTGTGATAGTTCTGGGTTGTTTACTGTGGTGGTATCACTGTGGCTGTGGTAGTTCTGGGTTGTATACTGTGGTGGTATCACTGTGGCTGTGGTAGTTCTGGGTTGTATACTGTGGTGGTATCACTGTGGCTGTGGTAGTTCTGGGTTGTATACTGTGGTGGTATCACTGTGGCTGTGGTAGTTCTGGCTTGTTTACTGTGGTGGTATCACTGTGGCTGTGGTAGTTCTGGGTTGTATACTGTGGTGGTATCACTGTGGCTGTGGTAGTTCTGGCTTGTTTACTGTGGTGGTATCACTGTGGCTGTGGTAGTTCTGGGTTGTATACTGTGGTGGTATCATTGTGGCTGTGTGGTGCTGGGTTGTATACTGTGGTGGTATCACTGTGGCTGTGGTAGTTCTGGCTTGTTTACTGTGGTGGTATCACTGTGGCTGTGGTAGTTCTGGCTTGTTTACTGTGGTGGTATCACTGTGGCTGTGGTAGTTCTGGCTTGTTTACTGTGGTGGTATCACTGTGGCTGTGGTAGTTCTGGCTTGTTTACTGTGGTGGTATCACTGTGGCTGTGATAGTTCTGGGTTGTTTACTGTGGTGGTATCACTGTGGCTGTGGTAGTTCTGGCTTGTTTACTGTGGTGGTATCACTGTGGCTGTGATAGTTCTGGGTTGTATACTGTGGTGGTATCACTGTGGCTGTGGTAGTTCTGGCTTGTTTACTGTGGTGGTATCACTGTGGCTGTGATAGTTCTGGGTTGTTTACTGTGGTGGTATCACTGTGGCTGTGGTAGTTCTGGGTTGTATACTATGGTGGTATCACTGTGGCTGTGGTAGTTCTGGGTTGTATACTGTGGTGGTATCACTGTGGCTGTGGTAGTTCTGAGTTGTATACTGTGGTGGTATCACTGTGGCTGTGGTAGTTCTGGGTTGTATACTGTGGTGGTATCACTGTGGCTGTGGTAGTTCTGGGTTGTATACTGTGGTGGTATCACTGTGGCTGTGGTAGTTCTGGCTTGTTTACTGTGGTGGTATCACTGTGGCTGTGGTAGTTCTGGGTTGTATACTATGGTGGTATCACTGTGGCTGTGGTAGTTCTGGGTTGTATACTGTGGTGGTATCACTGTGGCTGTGGTAGTTCTGGGTTGTATACTGTGGTGGTATCACTGTGGCTGTGGTAGTTCTGGGTTGTATACTGTGGTGGTATCACTGTGGCTGTGGTAGTTCTGGGTTGTATACTGTGGTGGTATCACTGTGGCTGTGGTAGTTCTGGGTTGTATACTATGGTGGTATCACTGTGGCTGTGGTAGTTCTGGGTTGTATACTATGGTGGTATCACTGTGGCTGTGGTAGTTCTGGGTTGTATACTATGGTGGTATCACTGTGGCTGTGGTAGTTCTGAGTTGTATACTGTGGTGGTATCACTGTGGCTGTGGTAGTTCTGGCTTGTATACTATGGTGGTATCACTGTGGCTGTGGTAGTTCTGGGTTGTATACTGTGGTGGTATCACTGTGGCTGTGATAGTTCTGGGTTGTATACTGTGGTGGTCACGGGGTGACGCTGTAAGTATCGTATGTAGCACCAGTACAACACTTATATAGCGTCAGGAATACCTACATAACACTTTCATGGTATAGACAGAGGTACCGTCATTCCTGCTTCAGGCGTACTGAAAGTCCTTCCTGGTGGAGTATAGACACAGATGCCATCACTCCTGCTCCAGGAGTACTGAAAGTCCTTCCTGGTGGAGTATAGACACAGATGCCATCACTCCTGCTCCAGGAGTACTGAAAGTCCTTCCTGGTGGAGTATAGACACAGGTACCACCACTCCTACTTCAAGAGCACTGCAAGGTACTCAGGTATGTCATACCAGGGGTAAGGAATGGGCTTCTGTATTACTCCTGGCAGAACTAATTAGTAATATACCTCTTAAGTGGCTACTGATAAGTTTTCCACAGCTTAACCAGATTCTTGGACTGATCAATCAGCTAACCACTTGCTTACCCCTTAGAGGACAGTAATACCCTCTCTGTCCATTTGGCAAGCCACTTACAGTACCACTTTCTACAAAGGGGTGTGAGAGAACCTCTGTTCCTCTTGTAGATTAATAGGTTTAATAGAACTGTAGTATAAAAATACTTTGGTGATAATGGTAAGGTTCAGTTTCAAGGAATAATACACTTAGTTTATTCCTAACATAATGGTGGTTATTGAATTACTTTAACAATTAAAATATTAACACTCAGAGAACGGTATAATGTCACCAGGAAAATTATATTTATGAATTCTTACAGGAAGATTTGAAAAATTAAAGTACTAGGTGACTAATTTCACTTACAATGTCTACTAGGCTCCACTTACACTGTAAGGTCTACAGTCTGCTAGGCTCCACTTACACTGTAAGGTCTGCAGTCTACTAGGCTCCACTTACACTGTAAGGTCTACAGTCTACTAGGCTCCACTTACACTGTAAGGTATACAGTCTACTAGGCTACACTTACACTGTAAGGTCTACAGTCTACTAGGCTCCACTTACACTGTAAGGTCTACAGTCTACTAGACTCCACTTACACTGTAAGGTCTACAGTCTACTAGACTCCACTTACACTGTAAGGTCTACAGTCTACTAGACTCCACTTACACTGTAAGGTCTACAGTCTACTAGACTCCACTTACACTGTAAGGTCTACAGTCTACTAGACTCCACTTACACTGTAAGGTCTACAGTCTACTAGACTCCACTTACACTGTAAGGTCTACAGTCTACTAGACTCCACTTACACTGTAAGGTCTACAGTCTACTAGGCTCCACTTACACTGTAAGGTCTACAGTCTACTAGGCTCCACTTACACTGTAAGGTCTACAGTCTACTAGGCTCCACTTAGGGCTTTACTTTTAACCTTAATCTACTGCTATAAAGTAATTTTATTTCTCCAGTTGACGAAACACTCCACCACAAGTCTCTGCATCTCTGTTTCTTGACCTTACATCAAGAATTCTCATTCCAGCCACCGAACACTCTTGCGCCTTGCTAAATCCCTTGGCCTCCCCAGCTCTGGTCTGACCTCTCACCGAACACTCTTGCTACCACCCTGGTCTCCTCAGCTCTGGTCTGACCTCTCACCGAACACTCTTGCTACCACCCTGGTCTCCTCAGCTCTGGTCTGACCTCTCACCGAACACTCTTGCTACCACCCTGGTCTCGCCAGCTCTGGTCTGACCTCTCACCGAACACTCTTGCTACCACCCTGGTCTCCCCAGCTATGGTCTGACCTCTCACCGAACACTCTTGCTACCACCCTGGTCTCGCCAGCTCTGGTCTGACCTCTCACCGAACACTCTTGCTACCACCCTGGTCTCGCCAGCTCTGGTCTGACCTCTCACCGAACACTCTTGCTACCACCCTGGTCTCCTCAGCTCTGGTCTGACCTCTCACCGAGCACTCTTGCTACCACCCTGGTCTCCCCAGCTATGGTCTGACCTCTCACCGAACACTCTTGCTACCACCCTGGTCTCGCCAGCTATGGTCTGACCTCTCACCGAACACTCTTGCTACCACCCTGGTCTCCCCAGCTCTGGTCTGACCTCTCACCGAACACTTGCTACCACCCTGGTCTCGCCAGCTATGGTCTGACCTCTCACCGATCACTCTTGCTACCACCCTGGTCTCCTCAGCTCTGGTCTGACCTCTCACCGAACACTCTTGCTACCACCCTGGTCTCCTCAGCTCTGGTCTGACCTCTCACCGAACACTCTTGCTACCACCCTGGTCTCCTCAGCTCTGGTCTGACCTCTCACCGAACACTCTTGCTATCACCCTGGTCTCCCCAGCTATGGTCTGACCTCTCACCGAACACTCTTGCTACCACCCTGGTCTCGCCAGCTATGGTCTGACCTCTCACCGAACACTCTTGCTACCACCCTGGTCTCCTCAGCTCTGGTCTGACCTCTCACCGAACACTCTTGCTACCACCCTGGTCTCCTCAGCTCTGGTCTGACCTCTCACCGAACACTCTTGCTACCACCCTGGTCTCCCCAGCTATGGTCTGACCTCTCACCGAACACTCTTGCTACCACCCTGGTCTCCCCAGCTCTGGTCTGACCTCTCACCGAACACTCTTGCTACCACCCTGGTCTCGCCAGCTCTGGTCTGACCTCTCACCGAACACTCTTGCTACCACCCTGGTCTCGCCAGCTCTGGTCTGACCTCTCACCGAACACTTGCTACCACCCTGGTCTCGCCAGCTCTGGTCTGACCTCTCACCGAACACTCTTGCTACCACCCTGGTCTCCTCAGCTCTGGTCTGACCTCTCACCGAACACTCTTGCTACCACCCTGGTCTCCTCAGCTCTGGTCTGACCTCTCACCGAACACTCTTGCTACCACCCTGGTCTCCCCAGCTATGGTCTGACCTCTCACCGAACACTCTTGCTACCACCCTGGTCTCCCTAGCTCTGGTCTGACCTCTCACCGAACACTCTTGCTACCACCCTGGTCTCCTCAGCTCTGGTCTGACCTTCTCCTCCTTTAACCTCACAAGGTCTAGAAAAACGTGTTGAGTTTTATTTATAACATTGAAGGATCTTAAGTCATCAGGTCCTGATTCTTAACTGAAGAGGTATTCTTCACATCTGAATGCATATTATACAGAGGCATTTATCAGAAGTACAGCATTACCTTCGTCAGGAGCATTGAGAAGCAATGAAGTACCGCCTTATCTGTTATCAGGAGCACTGAGAGGCACGCAGGTACCGGTTTACATACGTTAGGAGCAGTGAGAAGCACTGAAATACCGCCTTACCTATGTCAAGAGCATTGAGAAGCACGCAGGTATTCCCCATTAATATCAGGAGCACTGAGAAGCACGCGGGTATCCCCGCATCAACATCAGAAGCACTGAGAGACAAGTAGGTACCTCCACATCACCGTCAGGAACATGAGAGGCATGACCTGTGGCCTCCATCCTCCTGCTTCAGGTCCTTCAATGACTACCTGTGGCTGCAAATGTCGATGGGAAAGTCTTTGCTGTGAAGAGTTACAACTCCAGGATGTTGGGGAAGGTTCCAGGTGTCATCGTCCCCACGACCCGCTCACATCCCAGGCTTACAGATTCATGGCTTATTCACTCAGGCTGTTGGTGCTTACTATACGTGGTTTGACGTAAGCACCACAACCAGGTTGGCCAGAAACTGCCGAGGGAAACTTGTAGAGTTCTTTCTTCAAGACAGCTCGAGGTTTATTGGTAATTCCCCCTATATATGGAGGGCGTTGAAAAGTCGGGAACCTCTGACACTCATCAAGTTCTCTTTTAGTGTGCTCGTCGCTCCCCTGCATTTATTGCATCTCTGCTCTTCATTGTGGGTAATATGCATGTACGGGGCCCCTCATTTTGGTAAGGAATTATTTTCGTGTGCAGTTTAGAAGAGCAGCATCGCCTTTATTTTGTGTGCATCACACACCCACATCTTGCATTCCTTCTCTAATCAGCTAAAGTTCGGTAGTTATTGCTGTACAGTCATTGGGGTCCCATGACTATGCTGTGACTAGCTACCAGCTACACACATCAACCATTAAATGAGTTGATTTTTTATGCACACCCATGTCTGGAGGTAAGTCTCTCACTAGCTCCGGCTGATGACGCATAGCGTCTCTCTTGTATGAGTCTATGAGCTAGTTGCAGTGAACATACTCAATTTTACTCTCTCCTATTATGTTCCTTAAAAGTATGGTATCTGTCTATCTTGCTGTTCTGTTGTACACACTGTAAATAATGGTGGAATATATGGGTACTGAAAAAAACTGTGTGTGTGTGTGTGTGTGTGTGTGTGTGTGTGTGTGTGTGTGTGTGTGTGTTTGTCTGCCTGTATTACTCCTGGACTGTTTCTTTACTCGTGATGTATGTTAGGGCCAGGTAACCCAGAACTTCTGTTTGTACAGCCTCCAGTATTTATCTTTTTCGTCAGTGCTTTAATAATCACAATTTGAAGAATTTTATTCTTTACTAATTATTTAGATGTCTGAATATGAAAGGAATTACTATTGGGCACGTAACTGCCTACAAGAGGGAACTATGCAACTTGCTGAGACTAGGTCCTCATCAGCTGGACTGTCGCACGTGCATGCAGCAAGCACCAAGTGCCTGGGAACGGGCCGCAGAGGCGATGACCCATGGAATCAACAACAGGCAAATAAGATAACATATAGATTTGTCAAGCTGTCAGGGAAGCCTGGTCTGGGAGCGGGTCGCAGTGACGATCATCTCTGAAACAATCTTAAGACAACCTTGAGGTATTGATAGTACAGGTAAGTACCTTAGAGAGTTGATGAGTAAGATACTCATCAAGGCCCCACATTAAAATTATGTACAATAAGAAGCTGAGTAAAACACATACACAACACCTGGGTATCTTCAGTGATAAGACGTTTCGCCAGTGTAGCAGGCTCTATCAGTCGAATACAGAGGTGATGAAAGTACTAGAGAGAGAGTAGAAGCAGGGAGATCAGTCCCTCAGCCTTGATATAAGATAGTTGCTGAGCCTGATCTAACAAGGCTGGGGGACCGATTACCTCAGAGTGACCTCTTTGTTTCTAGTTTCCAATATTGCAGTCACCTCTGTGTTCGACTGATGAACTTTGTTACATCAGCGATATGTTTCGCCAGTACAGATGACCTATGTGTAACACACATGTGCAAACAACACTTATCCAGTGAAAGGTAGGTGTTGCACGTGTGTCTGACTCATCAACTTGGTGTTGCACATGTGTCTGACTCATCAGCTTGGTGTTGCACATGTCTGACTCATCAACTTGGTGTTGCACATGTGTCTGACTCATCAGCTTGGTGTTGCACATGTCTGACTCATCAACTTGGTGTTGCACATGTGTCTGACTCATCAGCTTGGTGTTGCACATGTGTCTGACTCATCAGCTTGGTGTTGCACATGTCTGACTCATCAACTTGGTGTTGCACATGTGTCTGACTCATCAGCTTGGTGTTGCACATGTGTCTGACTCATCAGCTTGGTGTTGCACATGTCTGACTCATCAACTTGGTGTTGCACATGTGTCTGACTCATCAGCTTGGTGTTGCACATGTGTCTGACTCAGCTTGGTGTTGCACATGTGTCTGACTCATCAGCTTGGTGTTGCACATGTGTCTGACTCATCAACTTGGTGTTGCACATGTGTCTGACTCATCAGCTTGGTGTTGCACATGTGTCTGACTCATCAACTTGGTGTTGCACATGTGTCTGACTCATCAACTTGTTGTTGCACATGTGTCTGACTCATCAGCTTGGTGTTGCACATGTGTCTGACTCATCAGCTTGGTGTTGCACATGTGTCTGACTCATCAACTTGGTGTTGCACATGTGTCTGACTCATCAGCTTGGTGTTGCACATGTGTCTGACTCATCAACTTGGTGTTGCACATGTGTCTGACTCATCAGCTTGGTGTTGCACATATGTCTGACTCATCAGCTTGGTGTTGCACATGTGTCTGACTCATCAGCTTGGTGTTGCACATGTGTCTGACTCATCAGCTTGGTGTTGCACATGTGTCTGACTCATCAGCTTGGTGTTGCACATGTGTCTGACTCATCAGCTTGGTGTTGCACATGTGTCTGACTCATCAGCTTGGTGTTGCACATGTGTCTGACTCATCAGCTTGGTGTTGCACATGTGTCTGACTCATCAACTTGGTGTTGCACATGTGTCTGACTCATCAGCTTGGTGTTGCACATGTGTCTGACTCATCAGCTTGGTGTTGCACATGTGTCTGACTCATCAGCTTGGTGTTGCACATGTGTCTGACTCATCAGCTTGGTTTTAAAAATTATTTTAAAGTGATTCTTAGATGAGTATTATCACTGAGAGTTTTGAACGTTCTTGTTATCCTCTGCTTCTCTTCTCCCTTTTCTCTCCACTTCTCTACGGAGAGAAGTTTCTCCTACTCTTTCCTGTTTCATTCCTCTCCCCTACCACCCTTCACTCCTCTCCCCTACCACCCTTTACTCCTCTCCCCTACCACTCTTCAATCCTCCTCTCCCCTACCACCCTTCACTCCTCTCCCCTGCTATCCTTCACTCCTCCGCTCCCCTACCATCATTTACTCCCCATTAACATAACCCCCGCATCACCCCAGCAGTCAGTACTATAAGAGTGGGAGGCAACACTCCAGGATGGTGTTGTAGACCAAGAAGCAAGATATATATGTATAGTGTTGGGGCAGCAACCATGACGCCTACACCTCTACCTGATGACTGCTTCTGGCCCACACCTGTATCTGCTGACTACTAATGCTGGCTCACACGTGCACCTGCTGAGTGCTTCTGGCCCACAACTGTACTTGCTGACTACTGGCCCACACCTGGTCTGCTGACTACTGATGCTGGCTCACACCTGTACCTGCTGACTGCTTCTGCTGGCCCACGCTTGTACTACTGACACTACTGACTACGTGTGCTTGCCCACACCTCTACCTGCTGGTTGTTTCTAATGGTGACCGTGGGTGTTGTGGTGATGCTTGTCTTTGTGGTGGTGATAGTGGTGGCGACGGCAGGGGTGGAAGCAGGGGCAGCAGCAGGAGCAGGGGCAGCAGCAGGAGCAGGGGTGGCAGCAACAGGGGTGGCAGCAGCAGTAGGGGTAGCAGCAGCAGCAGGGGAGGCAGCAGCAGTAGGGGTGGCAGCAGCAGCAGTAGGGGTGGCAGCAGCAGCAGTAGGGGTGGCAGCAGCAGCAGCAGGGGAGGCAGCAGCAGTAGGGGTGGCAGCAGCAGCAGTAGGGGTGGCAGCAGCAGCAGTAGGGGTGGATGGAAGGTTATGAATGAGAGAGGATGTGGCTACAGTCCTGCCACACAAACACACACACACATTCCTCCTGGATGCGTCATGCAACTCTAGGGGAATGACCAGTGATGTAGCCTTCCCCACGCCTCCCTCCTTCACTCCTTCCTGCTTCCCTCACTCCTTCCTTCCCCACGCCTCCCTCCTTCACTCCTTCCTGCCTCCTTCACTCCTTCCTTCCCCACGCCTCCCTCCTTCACTCCTTCCTGCCTCCTTCACTCCTTCCTTCCCCACGCCTCCCTCCTTTACTCCTTCCTGCTTCCCTCACTCCTTCCTTCCCCACGCCTCCCTCCTTCACTCCTTCCTTCCCCACGCCTCCCTCCTTCACTCCTTCCTTCCCCACGCCTCCCTCCTTCACTCCTTCCTTTCCCCACGCCTCCCTCCTTCACTCCTTCCTTCCCCACGCCTCCCTCCTTCACTCCTTCCTGCCTCCTTCACTCCTTCCTTCCCCACGCCTCCCTCCTTCACTCCTTCCTTCCCCACGCCTCCCTCCTTCACTCCTTCCTTCCCCCACGCCTCCCTCCTTCACTCCTTCCTGCTTCCCTCACTCCTTCCTTCCCAACGCCTCCCTCCTTCACTCCTTCCTTCCCCACGCCTCCCTCCTTCACTCCTTCCTTCCCCACGCCTCCCTTCTTCACTCCTTCCTGCTTCCCTCACTCCTTCCTTCCCCCACGCCTCCCTCCTTCACTCCTTCCTGCTTCCCTCACTCCTTCCTTCCCCACGCCTCCCTCCTTCACTCCTTCCTGCTTCCCTCACTCCTTCCTTCCCCACGCCTCCCTCCTTCACTCCTTCCTTCCCCACGCCTCCCTCCTTCACTCCTTCCTTCCCCACGCCTCCCTTCTTTACTCCTTCCTGCGTCCCTCACTCCTTCCTTCCCCCACGCCTCCCTCCTTCACTCCTTCCTGCTTCCCTCACTCCTTCCTTCCCCACGCCTCCCTCCTTCACTCCTTCCTGCTTCCCTCACTCCTTCCCCACGCCTCCCTCCTTCACTCCTTCCTTCCCCACGCCTCCCTCCTTCACTCCTTCCTTCCCCACGCCTCCCTTCTTTACTCCTTCCTGCTTCCCTCACTCCTTCCTTCCCCCACGCCTCCCTCCTTCACTCCTTCCTGCTTCCCTCACTCCTTCCTTCCCCACGCCTCCCTCCTTCACTCCTTCCTGCTTCCCTCACTCCTTCCTTCCCCACGCCTCCCTCCTTCACTCCTTTCTGCCTCCTTCACTCCTTCCTTCCCCACGCCTCCCTCCTTCACTCCTTCCTGCCTCCTTCACTCCTTCCTTCCCCACGCCTCCCTCCTTCACTCCTTCCTTCCCCACGCCTCCTTTACTCCTTCCTGCTTCCCTCACTCCTTCCTTCCCCACGCCTCCCTCCTTCACTCCTTCCTTCCCCACGCCTCCCTCCTTCACTCCTTCCTTCCCCACGCCTCCCTCCTTCACTCCTTCCTTTCCCCACGCCTCCCTCCTTCACTCCTTCCTTCCCCACGCCTCCCTCCTTCACTCCTTCCTGCCTCCTTCACTCCTTCCTTCCCCACGCCTCCCTCCTTTACTCCTTCCTGCTTCCCTCACTCCTTCCTTCCCCACGCCTCCCTCCTTCACTCCTTCCTTCCCCACGCCTCCCTCCTTCACTCCTTCCTTCCCCCACGCCTCCCTCCTTCACTCCTTCCTGCTTCCCTCACTCCTTCCTTCCCTACGCCTCCCTCCTTCACTCCTTCCTTCCCCACGCCTCCCTCCTTCACTCCTTCCTTCCCCACGCCTCCCTTCTTCACTCCTTCCTGCTTCCCTCACTCCTTCCTTCCCCACGCCTCCCTCCTTCACTCCTTCCTGCTTCCCTCACTCCTTCCTTCCCCACGCCTCCCTCCTTCACTCCTTCCTGCTTCCCTCACTCCTTCCTTCCCCACGCCTCCCTCCTTCACTCCTTCCTTCCCCACGCCTCCCTTCTTTACTCCTTCCTGCTTCCCTCACTCCTTCCTTCCCCCACGCCTCCCTCCTTCACTCCTTCCTGCTTCCCTCACTCCTTCCTTCCCCCACGCCTCCCTCCTTCACTCCTTCCTGCTTCCCTCACTCCTTCCTTCCCCACGCCTCCCTCCTTCACTCCTTCCTGCTTCCCTCACTCCTTCCTTCCCCACGCCTCCCTCCTTCACTCCTTCCTGCTTCCCTCACTCCTTCCTTCCCCACGCCTCCCTCCTTTCCCCCCATTCTTCTCTTCCTCTCTCCTCCTTCCTCACTTCTCCCTTTCCCTTACCACTCCATACCATTCCACTTCTACTACCTGCATTCCCCACTAATTTCCACCTCCCCGGTGTATCTCTCTTAGCTAGTTTGTTTATCTTTCCTTCGTGTCTAGTAGACACAACTATTGAACCTTCCTGCCTACAACTAAGGTGCTTAATAACGTTCTACTGATAGCCTGAGGCAGGACTGTAGCCACATTCAGTCTCATTCACAACCACGTAGCGAGTGTAGTGTGTAGACTGCCCCCGAGGCCCGCTCCTAGATCCGCTCTCCAGGCTGATGGCTTGATCAGTCAGGCTGGTGATCTTGGCGACACGAAGTTCAACGTTGGCATCACATCTCAGCTGATCATGGTATGGGTGTGTGTGGGAAACAAGCAGGTTGCAACACTTGGGTTGGAAACAGTAAATGTATAAAAGGCATTCAGCATGAAGTTATAAATAAAGACAATACATCAGGTCAGCAAACAAAGGGGGACAGCAGAGGGCAGCAAGGGACTAGCTCCCTTAAGGTTTACTATACTAATAGCAGGAGTGTAAGAAATAAGATAGATGAGCTAAGATTAATTGCAAGTGCAGAAAACATAGATATTATTGCTATAACAGAGACCTGGCTCAATCTGAAAGATAGAGAGATGCCCTCTGAATGTCACATACAAGGCTATAAATTATTCCACACTGACAGGGTCAACAGGAAAGGTGGTGGAGTAGCGATGTATGTCAGAGACAATTTAAATTGTTGTGTTAGACAAGATATTAAATTAGAAGCGTCAGCCACTGAATCTGTTTGGTTACAGCTTCTCGAGGGCCGAGAAAAACTAATTTTGGGTGTGATTTACAGGGCCCCAAATCTTGATAGGGAGTGCAGTAAACTTCTATGGGACGAAATTCGTAAGGCATCTACATACGAAAATGTTGTGCTAATGGGAGATTTCAACTATAGACAGATTGACTGGAGCAATTTGACAGGAAAATTAGAGTCAGGTGACTTTCTTGATACGATCCAGGATTGTTTTTTAAAACAGTTTGTGACAGAGCCAACTAGGGGAAATAACCTGCTTGACTTGGTTCTTGCCAGTAGGGAAACACTAATTAATAATCTTGAGGTTAATGATGAGCTTGGGGAAAGTGATCACAAATCACTCAGTTTTAATATATCATGGAATTCCCCTAATAATGGCAATCAAGTCTCCGTCCCTGACTTTCGCTTGGCTGATTTCATAGGACTGAAAAATTACTTAGGTGGGCTGAACTGGAATGACCTGACTAAGGGTCAGGTAGGTGGTGATGGTTGCCGATATGATGCTTTCCAGGGCATAGTTCTAGCTGCTCAGTCAAATTATGTTCCAAATAGGGAAATCAGATCAAACAAAAATGATCCTAAATGGATGAACAATAGATTAAAATATCTGATTGGTCAAAAGAGAGGCATATATAGGCAAATCAAAAGAGGAGAGGGGCAATTGAGAAATCGATATATTCAGTTAAAGAGAGAAATAAAAAAGGGAATTAGAAAAGCAAAAAGAGATTATGAGGTTAAAGTTGCAAGAGAATCGAAGACTAACCCAAAAGGATTCTTTCAGGTATACAGAAGTAAGATCAGGGACAAGATAGGCCCACTCAAAAGTTCCTCGGGTCAGCTCACTGACAGTGATAAGGAAATGTGTAGAATTTTTAACACATACTTCCTCTCAGTTTTTACACAGGAGGATACCAGCGATATTCCAGTAATGATAAATTATGTAGAACAGGACGATAATAAACTGTGCACTATTAGGGTCACAAGTGACATGGTCCTTAGGCAAATAGATAAATTAAAACCTAACAAATCCCCAGGCCCTGATGAACTGTATGCAAGGGTTCTAAAGGAATGTAAAGAGGAGCTTAGCACACCTTTGGCTAATCTTTTCAACATATCACTACAAACTGGCATGGTGCCAGATAAGTGGAAAATGGCAAATGTGATACCTATTTTCAAAACAGGTGACAGGTCCTTAAAACCATACCCCCGGCCGGGATTGAACCCGCGGTCATAGAGTCTCAAAACTCCAGCCCGTCGCGCTAGCCACTAGACCAGCTAGCCACAATAAGATTCATCCAACTAGGTATATGAATCTTATTGTGGCTAGCTGGTCTAGTGGCTAGCGCGACGGGCTGGAGTTTTGAGACTCTATGACCGCGGGTTCAATCCCGGCCGGGGGTATGGTTTATTTGCAATCGTGTCATTACGATTTCTTAAGACAGGTCCTTAGCTTCGAACTATAGACCAATAAGCCTAACCTCCATAGTGGGAAAATTTATGGAATCAATAATTGCCGCGGCAGTTCGTAGCCACCTTGAAAAGCATAAATTAATCAACGAATCTCAGCATGGTTTTACAAAGGGGCGTTCCTGCCTTACGAATTTATTAACTTTTTTCACTAAGGTATTTGAGGAGGTAGATCATGGTAATGAATATGATATTGTGTATATGGACTTCAGTAAGGCTTTTGACAGGGTCCCACATCAGAGACTATTGAGGAAAATTAAAGCACATGGAATAGGAGGAGAAATTTTTTCCTGGATAGAGGCATGGTTGACAAATAGGCAGCAGAGAGTTTGCATAAATGGGGAGAAATCAGAGTGGGGAAGTGTCACGAGCGGTGTTCCACAGGGGTCAGTGTTGGGCCCCCTGCTGTTCACAATCTACATAAACGACATAGATGAGGGCATAAAGAGCGACATCGGCAAGTTTGCCGATGACACCAAAATAGGCCGTCGAATTCATTCTGACGAGGACATTCGAGCACTCCAGGAAGATTTGAATAGACTGATGCAGTGGTCGGAGAAGTGGCAGATGCAGTTTAATATAGACAAATGCAAAGTTCTAAATGTTGGACAGGACAATAACCATGCCACATATAAACTAAATAATGTAGATCTTAATATTACGGATTGCGAAAAAGATTTAGGAGTTCTGGTTAGCAGTAATCTGAAACCAAGACAACAGTGCATAAGTGTTCGCAATAAAGCTAATAGAATCCTTGGCTTCATATCAAGAAGCATAAATAATAGGAGTCCTCAGGTTGTTCTTCAACTCTATACATCCTTGGTTAGGCCTCATTTAGATTATGCTGCACAGTTTTGGTCACCGTATTACAGAATGGATATAAATTCACTGGAAAATGTACAAAGGAGGATGACAAAGTTGATCCCATGTATCAGAAACCTTCCCTATGAGGATAGACTAAGGGCCCTGAATCTGCACTCTCTAGAAAGACGTAGAATTAGGGGGGATATGATTGAGGTGTATAAATGGAAGACAGGAATAAATAAAGGGGATGTAAATAGTGTGCTGAAAATATCTAGCCTAGACAGGACTCGCAGCAATGGTTTTAAGTTGGAAAAATTCAGATTCAGGAAGGATATAGGAAAGTACTGGTTTGGTAATAGAGTTGTGGATGAGTGGAACAAACTCCCAAGTACCGTTATAGAGGCCAGAACGTTGTGTAGCTTTAAAAATAGGTTGGATAAATACATGAGTGGATGTGGGTGGGTGTGAGTTAGACCCGATAGCTTGTGCTACCAGGTCGGTTGCCGTGTTCCTCCCTTAAGTCAATGTGACCTGACCTGACTAGGTTGGGTGCATTGGCTTAAGCCGGTAGGAGACTTGGACCTGCCTCGCATGGGCCAGTAGGCCTTCTGCAGTGTTCCTTCGTTCTTATGTTCTTATGTTCTTATCAGCAACTAACAGACACCGAGCGGAAAACAGACAAGAGTCTGTTGGTAATTTTATTTTTTATGAATACAATGTGTTGAAAAGTGTTGATACATTTGATATGTTAGTGTTTTGCATAGACTGCCAAGCCTCTTGCTTCCATAGAGAGATATTTCAGTGTGCAAATTTGGGACAGATTCCTCCAGAATTTTCTAAGTGTAATTTATAGTATATCTTTGTCTCCTATGATCCAGGGTGTACAGCTTGAGAGACTGAGATATTCACAATAATGTAGGTGTTTAAGTGAATTTATGCTGTATAGCCCTTGTGGCTTAGCGCTTCTTTTTGATTATAATAATAATTAAGTGAATTTATACGACAGTGAAGGTTGTACATTTTTTAGATCAGCGACTCCGCAGTCTTTGAAAGGCGCTGCTAATGCTAATGTACAACAATATTTTAGTCTAGAATCTAGAGAGAACAAGTGGCTTAAAGAGGACTATCATTGGCTTGGCATATCTTGTTTTGAAAGTTCTAGTTATTCAAGAATTACTGAGATACGTCTAGATGTTACTGACGTGCACTCACTGGCAATACTCTCGTGTATACATTCCTTGTAGAGTCTGGTGGAGTAGCACACACACTCTCCGTGTAACGTAGGGAGTGTGTTGTCTTCACACAAGCAGTCCACCTGTATCACACTCTTACCACGCTTTTTAACACACCTACAACACACACTATATATCCTTCCTACCAAGGCACTTCATACCATCTTGTCCTGGTCCCAGCACATCCTCGCCTCTCAGTAACAATTCACTTTATACCAGCATAACATGACCTCGTCACCTCGTTGGTGCACTCTCAACCTCACTCTTATTAAAACCCACCGCATGACATGCAACAGAACGTACTCAAGCAGACCTCCTCCTGCGTATGATAATGCGCTTTTGTTGAATATATCAGCGGAGTGCGCTGGCTGTTGTTAACCAGTACGCATTTATAGTCACCCCAAACACTAAGTACGCATGTCATGAAAGCAGCGGAGGTGAACTACAAGCGCCGGGAAGTGAGCCAAGTGTTGGCACCTCACACTCCATCATATATGGTTGGAAAAATACTTACGTATGTTTTTATCCGTGTTTTCTTCTGGTGTTACTCCCTCTTTCCTGCTCCTTGAGATGGAAAAAAAATTGATGGATAGAGCAGAGTGGTGGTGATGGAAGGCAGCCGCTTGAAACACTCTCTCCTAGGTACCTGCCTTCCTCTTGGCTGCCATCACCTGTTATTGATGAATATAAACAATGCCGAGATTAATGTCCCGGAAGGAAATATTTCAAGTGAGTAACAACAATTTCTGGTTTGTCTAAGGAAATCAGCAAATTCTTAGACGTTGTTAGCGCTCGTCTACGTGGAAGTTTGAGTTGTCATCTGATGTAAAACTAACCTTTATGTTGGTGACACACTTGAGTGAGATGACCAAGAGCCCCTGTGATGCGGGTCACTGTGATGCGGGTCACTGTGATGCGGGTCACTGTGATGCAGGTCACTGTGATGCAGGTCACTGTGATGCGGGTCACTGTGATGCAGGTCACTGTGATGCAGGTCACTGTGATGCAGGTCACTGTGATGCAGGTCACTGTGATGCAGGTCACTGTGATGCAGGTCACTGTGATGCGGGTCACTGTGATGCAGGTCACTGTGATGCAGGTCACTGTGATGCAGGTCACTGTGATGCAGGTCACTGTGATGCAGGTCACTGTGATGCGGGTCACTGTGATGCGGGTCACTGTGATGCGGGTCACTGTGATGCAGGTCACTGTGATGCAGGTCACTGTGATGCAGGTCACTGTGACTCAGACCCGCCTCAGGAGTCACTTGTTATGTTTCCTGCCGTAACTAACTTAACCGTAACTTCAGCAGAGCTGCTGTTAAGTGATGTAAATCTAAGTAAATGTAAATCACTGCAGCAAAACTACTCTCATGTGATGTAAATAATTTACTTGAAAAATTAGAAAATATTCACGGGTTTAGAGACTTGTTTCTTCATTTATAAATCGTTAATAAATGTTTACAAATTTTCCTTCGAAATGACATCATTAATCCTGAACATCTTTGATGTACCTTTGAAGAGTTTCGAGAGTTTATCTACTCTCTGAGCCCGGCCATGGGCCAGGCTCGTGGGGTCCACTGCCCCACATATCCATCACAGCCTGGTTGATCTGGTAAACAACCAAAATGCTTCCGAGACAAGAGTAGCAATTTCCAACTAATTTTTGGTTACTGATAATGAATATCACGATTAAAATTGTTTGTTTGGTGTACTTTTCAATATACAGCTACGTGTCACAACAGGTTCCAACATGCTTGTGGCAGTGTGTTTCTGACCGCACTCACAGTCTGACTGACCTTTATTATTGTTCCAGCAGTCATAGAAGGTGGTTGTGAAGTGCAAGTTTGTGTTCTGAGGTGAAAGGTTGTTGCTCTTGTGATGGGCTTACAGGGCGGATGTACCAAGTACTGCTGCTGTCTATGTGAATGTGACAGCCGTGCAAGAGGTTGCCACAACATCAGGAGAGACTGGCCACCTCGACAATCATTGGAACCTGGGATGAAAAATGTTCAACATATATCTCTCATTGAACCAAAGAAAATTTTGCTACCATCACTACACATAAAATTGGGGCTCATGAAAAACTTTGTGAAAGCTATGGACGAATTCAGTCAGGGATTCAAGCATTTAACATCAAAATTCCCCTCACTGAGCGACGCTAAGATAAGAGAGGGAGTCTTCAGTGGTCCTCAGATTCAAGATGGTGGCTCTGAATCAGACCTTCATGGGGAGGAGAAAGCTGCTTGGGAAGCATTCAGGTTAGTGGCGAAGAAATTTCTGGGGAACAGAAAGGAAGGTAACTATGAAGAATGGCTGATAAACCTCATCAAGGCTTACACCAACATGGGATGTAACATGTTACTACAAATCTACTTACATTTAGACTTTTTTTCCAGCGAACAGTACGGCAGTTATTGACGAACATGGTGAAAGGTTTCACCAAGATATTTCAACCATGGAAAAATGGTACCAGGGCAAATGGGGCACAAGAATGTTTGCAAACTTGCTGGACATTGGCAATAGATGATTCTTCAGCTCACTATAAACGTCAAGCAAAAAGGCAGAGAGTAGGTACGGATTAGAGTTTAAAATATACTGACACGTATTGTACGTTATAGTCAAATATTACATATCTTGTATCCTTAAACATATAGAAGGTAAACATTTTTCAAGGTGATCTTGGATTCAGGACATGAAAATGCATAATAATTAACTAATCTTATTTAAGAAGCATATAACTTTCCAAAAATTGTTAACTAGTGTTATCTTAGACGTCATTATTAGCATAGTTACTTAACTTCTTTGTATTTGTAAATAGAACGAATCCCTGGTTGAGCAGACCAGCACTATACACCCTCCAGGTAGACAAGCTTGACTCTGGGACGACAACAGCAATAACCTGGTTGAGCAGACCAGCACTATACACTCTCCAGGTAGACAAGCTTGACTCAGGGCCGCCAGCAGCAATAACCTGGTTGAGCAGACCAGCACTATACACTCTCCAGGTAGACAAGCTTGACTCAGGACCGCCAGCAGCAATAACCTGGTTGAGCAGACCAGCACTATACACTCTCCAGGTAGACAAGCTTGACTCAGGACCGCCAGCAGCAATAACCTGGTTGAGCAGACCAACACTATACACTCTCCAGGTAGACAAGCTTGACTCAGGACCGCCAGCAGCAATAACCTGGTTGAGCAGACCAGCACTATACACTCTCCAGGTAGACAAGCTTGACTCAGGGCCGCCAACAGCAATAACCTGGTTGAGCAGACCAACACTATACACTCTCCAGGTAGACAAACTTGACTCAGGGCCGCCAGCAGCAATAACCTGGTTGAGCAGACCAACACTATACACTCGGTAATAAATGGTATAAAATACCGACACAATGGAAATATAAACACAAATGCAGTATAATGTGATCCTTTATTGACAACGTTTCACCCACACAGTGGGCTTTCTCAAGTCACACACGGATCTACCTGGGGTCGGAAGGTACGAGAGTATTTATAGTCAGAATGTTGAGGTCAGGTGAAGAATGCTGCATCTGATGATCTATCGGGTGGGGTTATAGAGTCTTGGGTAGCTTGGCAGGGGTATTGGACAAGTTGTAGACCTTCTGCAGTGTTCTATGTTCTTATGTGGGATAGCGATGAAGAAGTTTCTTGGCGAGTGGTTCAGCTATGTTATAGAAGCCATTGTTCTGGTTGAAATTGTTGGTTATAGAGATAAGCGATGATTCCAGGATTCTTCTGTATTGAGTGTTGTCTTCTGTGGCTATAAGTCTTGAGTTTCTGTAGTTAATTAAATGGTTGTGTGAATTGCGATGCTGTACACAGGCATTCCTTGTATCGTCAGTCCTGCTTGCATATTGGTGTTCTGAAATGCGTGTTTGGAGGTCTCTTGATGTTTCGCCCACATATAATTTGTTGCAGTTATTACAAGGGATTATGTATACCCCTGCAGAGGATGGAGGCTTGTCCTGTCTACTACTGGTGATGTCCTTGATGGTCGTGGTTGTGGAAGTAGATACTTGGAATGATGTTTTGGCAAAGATGTTGGAAACATGTTTGGCAATGGAGTTGTTGGGGAGGACTATGCATCTCTTCTCGGCAGTGTCTTTTCTGGGTGTGTTGAAGATGTTTAATGCCCGCCGTCTGCAGTCTGCAGTCTCTGATGAAGTGACTAGGATAGTGGAGTTTGGAAAATACTTGTTCAATTATAGTGCATTCTTCCTCAAGGAACTCATTGCTGCAGATTCTGAGTGCACGTAGGAAGAAGCCTATAATCACACCACGTTTGGTTTTGGTGTCGTGGTGAGAGTAGAAGTGGAGAAGATCGTTTTGGTTGGTGGGTTTTCGATAGACTTTAAAACGAAGTTCGTGGTCAGCTTTGCAGAGCAGAACATCAAGGAAAGGAAGAGTGTTGTCGACTTCTTCTTCAAGTGTGAACTGGATTGAAGGCTCGACCTGGTTGAGCTTGTCTTGGAGAGCTTGAACGTTGAAGCGTTTAGGAGTTATGAGGAGAATGTCGTCAACATAACGGAGCCAGGTGACAGACGAAGGAATAATGGTGGAGAAACGTTCGGCTTCTAGATGTTCCATGTATAAGTTCGACAGGAATGCACTGAGTGGCGAACCCATGGGTAGTCCAAAAGTCTGCTGAAAGAGGTGATTTTCGAAGGAGAAACACGTAAAGCCAACACATAGTTCAACAAGGTCGATGAAATCGCTGGCTGGAATGGGAAGATCAAGTGAATCGTCAATTTTCCTGCGCAAGAGATCGATGGCTTGTGTAGTAGGTACTTTGGTGAATAGGGAAGTCACGTCAAGGCTGGAAAGTTTCTTGTTCCTGATGTTGATGTTGCGAATGCGATTGAGAAGATCACCCGAGTGTTTGAGATGTGCTGGACTGATAGTGCCCAAGAGTTTAGAGAGGTGTTTGGCGAGAATTCCTGAGAGCTGGTGGGGAGCACTGCCTATTCCCGAGGATATGGGCCTCAGTGGGATACCAGGCTTGTGAGTCTTTGGCAGGCCATACATTCTGGCAGGTCTGGGGTTGCTGGGCATGGTGTGCAGAAGTTTCTTCCCTTGTTCTGAGCCCCTCATAATGCGGCGAGTCCTTTGAAGAAAAGTTTTAGTAAGGTTGTCCACTTGGTTAGTTGTGAGAGGTTTGTAGGTATCTGGGTCATTAAGTAGATTGAGCATTTTGTTCCTGTAATCGTAAGTGTTCATGATAACAACACCACCTCCTTTATCAGCGGTGGTGACCCTGATGGTCGTGTCTTCTGCTAAACCTTTGAGTGCATTGATGTAACGTCGAGGTATGACTGGGGAGCTGTGTTGAGATGGCTGCTGAGATGATGCCTTGAAGATAGCCTTTTTGGAAGTCGGAGTCATTGTGTCTGTAGTTTTTGGCGATGAAATTGAGGTCTTGTTTTGGTTTCGTAATTCCTGTTGCGAATTTGAGGCCTAAGCTGAGGGCTTCAGTTTCTGTGGTTGACAGTGGACGAGATGAAAGATTTTGAATAATTTCAGGTCTTCCTAAACTTTTCCAATTACTATTATCGCAGAGTGTTTGTAGTTTCCTAGTAAGTCTGATCTTCTGTTGAACATTCGCTGTGGTAACTCTGCTGCGAATGATTTCGGCAGTGCGTCTGTTCATGTTGCCCCGGAGTGTTGTGCCTAGTGTTCTGGCTTGGAGAAAAGCTTCCTTTGTAGCATTGTTTAAGTCATCTGCACACTCTTCAAGGTAGGTCCGAGCTGTAGCGGAGAAAGGTGGTTTGATGTTGGCAATTTGAGGAGGTGTGGATCTTGGTAAGACCATTTCTTGGATGCAATCACGAAGAAAACTGTGTCTGTTGCGAAGTGAGTAAGCCTTTAGAAGAAGGTCCAGGTATTCTCTGTGTGAAGGATCCATTTCTACTGCAGTGTTTGACACGATGGTAATAAATGGTATAAAATACCGACACAATGGAAATATAAACACAAATGCAGTATGATGTGATCCTTTATTGACAACGTTTCACCCACACAGTGGGCTTTCTCAAGTCACACACGGATCTACCTGGGGTTGGAAGGTACGAGAGTATTTATAGTCAGAATGTTGAGGTCAGGTGAAGAATGCTGCATCTGATGATCCATCGGGTGGGGTTATAGTGTCTTGGGTAGCTTGGCACGGGTATTGGACAAGTTGTAGACCTTCTGCAGTGTTCTATGTTCTTATGTGGGATAGCGATGAAGAAGTTTCTTGGCGAGTGGTTCAGCTATGTTATAGAAGCCATTGTTCTGGTTGAAATTGTTGGTTATAGAGATAAGCGATGATTCCAGGATTCTTCTGTATTGAGTGTTGTCTTCTGTGGCTATAAGTCTTGAGTTTCTGTAGTTAATTAAATGGTTGTGTGAATTGCGATGCTGTACACAGGCATTCCTTGTATCGTCAGTCCTGCTTGCATATTGGTGTTCTGAAATGCGTGTTTGGAGGTCTCTTGATGTTTTACCCACATATAATTTGTTGCAGTTATTACAAGGGATTATGTATACCCCTGCAGAGGATGGAGGCTTGTCCTGTCTACTACTGGTGATGTCCTTGATGGTCGTGGTTGTGGAGGTAGATACTTGGAATGATGTTTTGGCAAAGATGTTGGAAACATGTTTGGCAATGGAGTTGTTGGGGAGGACTATGTATCTCTTCTCGGCAGTGTCTTCTCTGGGTGTGTTGAAGATGTTTAATGCCCGCCGTCTGCAGTCTCTGATGAAGTGACTAGGATAGTGGATAGGTAGACAAGCTTGACTCAGGACCGCCAACAGCAATAACCTGGTTGAGCAGACCAACACTATACACTCTCCAGGTAGACAAGCTTGACTCAGGGCCGCCAGCAGCAATAACCTGGTTGAGCAGACCAACACTATACACTCTCCAGGTAGACAAGCTTGACTCTGGGACGACAACAGCAATAACCTGGATGAGCAGACCAGCACTATACACTCTCCAGGTAGACAAGCTTGACTCAGGGCCGCCAGCAGCAATAACCTGGTTGAGCAGACCAGCACTATACACTCTCCAGGTAGACAAGCTTGACTCAGGGCCGCCAGCAGCAATAACCTGGTTGAGCAGACCAGCACTATACACTCTCCAGGTAGACAAGCTTGACTCAGGGCCGCCAGCAGCAATAACCTGGTTGAGCAGACCAACACTATACACCCTCCAGGTAGACAAGCTTGACTCAGGGCCGCCAGCAGCAATAACCTGGTTGAGCAGACCAGCACTATACACTCTCCAGGTAGACAAGCTTGACTCAGGGCCGCCAGCAGCAATAACCTGGTTGAGCAGACCAGCACTATACACTCTCCAGGTAGACAAGCTTGACTCAGGGCCGCCAGCAGCAATAACCTGGTTGAGCAGACCAACACTATACACCCTCCAGGTAGACAAGCTTGACTCAGGACCGCCAGCAGCAATAACCTGGTTGAGCAGACCAACACTATACACTCTCCAGGTAGACAAGCTTGACTCAGGACCGCCAACAGCAATAACCTGGTTGAGCAGACCAACACTATACACTCTCCAGGTAGACAAGCTTGACTCAGGGCCGCCAACAGCAATAACCTGGTTGAGGTAATAAATGGTATAAAATACCGACACAATGGAAATATAAACACAAATGCAGTATAATGTGATCCTTTATTGACAACGTTTCACCCACACAGTGGGCTTTCTCAAGTCACACACGGATCTACCTGGGGTTGGAAGGTACGAGAGTATTTATAGTCAGAATGTTGAGGTCAGGTGAAGAATGCTGCATCTGATGATCCACCGGGTGGGGTTATAGAGTCTTGGGTAGCTTGGCAGGGGTATTGGACAAGTTGTAGACCTTCTGCAGTGTTCTATGTTCTTATGTGGGATAGCGATGAAGAAGTTTCTTGGCGAGTGGTTCAGCTATGTTATAGAAGCCATTGTTCTGGTTGAAATTGTTGGTTATAGAGATAAGCGATGATTCCAGGATTCTTCTGTATTGAGTGTTGTCTTCTGTGGCTATAAGTCTTGAGTTTCTGTAGTTAATTAAATGGTTGTGTGAATTGCGATGCTGTACACAGGCATTCCTTGTATCGTCAGTCCTGCTTGCATATTGGTGTTCTGAAATGCGTGTTTGGAGGTCTCTTGATGTTTCGCCCACATATAATTTGTTGCAGTCATTACAAGGGATTATGTATACCCCTGCAGAGGATGGAGGCTTGTCCTGTCTACTACTGGTGATGTCCTTGATGGTCGTGGTTGTGGAGGTAGATACTTGGAATGATGTTTTGGCAAAGATGTTGGAAACATGTTTGGCAATGGAGTTGTTGGGGAGGACTATGTATCTCTTCTCGGCAGTGTCTTCTCTGGGTGTGTTGAAGATGTTTAATGCCCGCCGTCTGCAGTCTCTGATGAAGTGACTAGGATAGTGGAGTTTGGAAAATACTTGTTCAATTATAGTGCATTCTTCCTCAAGGAACTCATTGCTGCAGATTCTGAGTGCACGTAGGAAGAAGCCTATAATCACACCACGTTTGGTTTTGGTGTCGTGGTGAGAGTAGAAGTGGAGAAGATCGTTTTGGTTGGTGGGTTTTCGATAGACTTTAAAACGAAGTTCGTGGTCAGCTTTGCAGAGCAGAACATCAAGGAAAGGAAGAGTGTTGTCGACTTCTTCTTCAAGTGTGAACTGGATTGAAGGCTCGACCTGGTTGAGCTTGTCTTGGAGAGCTTGAACGTTGAAGCGTTTAGGAGTTATGAGGAGAATGTCGTCAACATAACGGAGCCAGGTGACAGACGAAGGAATAATGGTGGAGAAACGTTCGGCTTCTAGATGTTCCATGTATAAGTTCGCCAGGACTGCACTGAGTGGCGAACCCATGGGTAGTCCAAAAGTCTGCTGAAAGAGGTGATTTTCGAAGGAGAAACACGTAAAGCCAACACATAGTTCAACAAGGTCGATGAAATCGCTGGCTGGAATGGGAAGATCAAGTGAATCGTCAATTTTCCTGCGCAAGAGATCGATGGCTTGTGTAGTAGGTACTTTGGTGAATAGGGAAGTCACGTCAAGGCTGGAAAGTTTCTTGTTCCTGATGTTGATGTTGCGAATGCGATTGAGAAGATCACCCGAGTGTTTGAGATGTGCTGGACTGATAGTGCCCAAGAGTTTAGAGAGGTGTTTGGCGAGAATTCCTGAGAGCTGGTGGGGAGCACTGCCTATTCCCGAGGATATGGGCCTCAGTGGGATACCAGGCTTGTGAGTCTTTGGCAGGCCATACATTCTGGCAGGTCTGGGGTTGCTGGGCATGGTGTGCAGAAGTTTCTTCCCTTGTTCTGAGCCCCTCAGAATGCGGCGAGTCCTTTGAAGAAAAGTTTTAGTAAGGTTGTCCACTTGGTTAGTTGTGAGAGGTTTGTAGGTATCTGGGTCATTAAGTAGATTGAGCATTTTGTTCCTGTAATCGTCAGTGTTCATGATAACAACACCACCTCCTTTATCAGCGGTGGTGACCCTGATGGTCGTGTCTTCTGCTAAACCTTTGAGTGCATTGATGTAACGTCGAGGTATGACTGGGGAGCTGTGTGTTGAGATGGCTGCTGAGATGATGCCTTGAAGATAGCCTTTTTGGAAGTCGGAGTCATTGTGTCTGTAGTTTTTGGCGATGAAATTGAGGTCTTGTTTTGGTTTCGTAATTCCTGTTGCGAATTTGAGGCCTAAGCTGAGGGCTTCAGTTTCTGTGGTTGACAGTGGACGAGATGAAAGATTTTGAATAATTTCAGGTCTTCCTAAACTTTTCCAATTACTATTATCGCAGAGTGTTTGTAGTTTTCTAGTAAGTCTGATCTTCTGTTGAACATTCGCTGTGGTAACTCTGCTGCGAATGATTTCGGCGGTGCGTCTGTTCATGTTGCCCCGGAGTGTTGTGCCTAGTGTTCTGGCTTGGAGAAAAGCTTCCTTTGTAGCATTGTTTAAGTCATCTGCACACTCTTCAAGGTAGGTCCGAGCTGTAGCGGAGAAAGGTGGTTTGATGTTGGCAATTTGAGGAGGTGTGGATCTTGGTAAGACCATTTCTTGGATGCAATCACGAAGAAAATTGTGTCTGTTGCGAAGTGAGTAAGCCTTTAGAAGAAGGTCCAGGTATTCTCTGTGTGAAGGATCCATTTCTACTGCAGTGTTTGACACGATGGTAATAAATGGTATAAAATACCGACACAATGGAAATATAAACACAAATGCAGTATAATGTGATCCTTTATTGACAACGTTTCACCCACACAGTGGGCTTTCTCAAGTCACACACGGATCTACCTGGGGTTGGAAGGTACGAGAGTATTTATAGTCAGAATGTTGAGGTCAGGTGAAGAATGCTGCATCTGATGATCCATCGGGTGGGGTTATAGTGTCTTGGGTAGCTTGGCAGGGGTATTGGACAAGTTGTAGACCTTCTGCAGTGTTCTATGTTCTTATGTGGGATAGCGATGAAGAAGTTTCTTGGCGAGTGGTTCAGCTATGTTATAGAAGCCATTGTTCTGGTTGAAATTGTTGGTTATAGAGATAAGCGATGATTCCAGGATTCTTCTGTATTGAGTGTTGTCTTCTGTGGCTATAAGTCTTGAGTTTCTGTAGTTAATTAAATGGTTGTGTGAATTGCGATGCTGTACACAGGCATTCCTTGTATCGTCAGTCCTGCTTGCATATTGGTGTTCTGAAATGCGTGTTTGGAGGTCTCTTGATGTTTTACCCACATATAATTTGTTGCAGTTATTACAAGGGATTATGTATACCCCTGCAGAGGATGGAGGCTTGTCCTGTCTACTACTGGTGATGTCCTTGATGGTCGTGGTTGTGGAGGTAGATACTTGGAATGATGTTTTGGCAAAGATGTTGGAAACATGTTTGGCAATGGAGTTGTTGGGGAGGACTATGTATCTCTTCTCGGCAGTGTCTTCTCTGGGTGTGTTGAAGATGTTTAATGCCCGCCGTCTGCAGTCTCTGATGAAGTGACTAGGATAGTGGATAGGTAGACAAGCTTGACTCAGGACCGCCAACAGCAATAACCTGGTTGAGCAGACCAACACTATACACTCTCCAGGTAGACAAGCTTGACTCAGGGCCGCCAGCAGCAATAACCTGGTTGAGCAGACCAACACTATACACTCTCCAGGTAGACAAGCTTGACTCTGGGACGACAACAGCAATAACCTGGATGAGCAGACCAGCACTATACACTCTCCAGGTAGACAAGCTTGACTCAGGGCCGCCAGCAGCAATAACCTGGTTGAGCAGACCAGCACTATACACTCTCCAGGTAGACAAGCTTGACTCAGGGCCGCCAGCAGCAATAACCTGGTTGAGCAGACCAGCACTATACACTCTCCAGGTAGACAAGCTTGACTCAGGGCCGCCAGCAGCAATAACCTGGTTGATCAGACCAACACTATACACACTCCAGGTAGACAAGCTTGACTCAGGGCCGCCAGCAGCAATAACCTGGTTGAGCAGACCAGCACTATACACTCTCCAGGTAGACAAGCTTGACTCAGGGCCGCCAGCAGCAATAACCTGGTTGAGCAGACCAGCACTATACACTCTCCAGGTAGACAAGCTTGACTCAGGGCCGCCAGCAGCAATAACCTGGTTGAGCAGACCAACACTATACACCCTCCAGGTAGACAAGCTTGACTCAGGACCGCCAGCAGCAATAACCTGGTTGAGCAGACCAACACTATACACTCTCCAGGTAGACAAGCTTGACTCAGGACCGCCAACAGCAATAACCTGGTTGAGCAGACCAACACTATACACTCTCCAGGTAGACAAGCTTGACTCAGGGCCGCCAACAGCAATAACCTGGTTGAGCAGACCAGCACTATACACCCTCCAGGTAGACAAGCTTGACTCAGGGTCGCCAACAGCAATAACCTGGTTGAGCAGACCAGCACTATACACTCTCCAGGTAGACAAGCTTGACTCAGGACCGCCAGCAGCAATAACCTGGTTGAGCAGACCAACACTATACACTCCAGGTAGACAAGCTTGACTCAGGACCGCCAGCAGCAATAACATGGTTGAGCAGACCAACACTATACACCCTCCAGGTAGACAAGCTTGACTCTGGGACGACAACAGCAATAACCTGGTTGAGCAGACCAACACTATACACTCTCCAGGTAGACAAGCTTGACTCAGGGCCGCCAGCAGCAATAACCTGGTTGAGCAGACCAGCACTATACGCTCTCCAGGTAGACAAGCTTGACTCAGGGCCGCCAGCAGCAATAACCTGGTTGAGCAGACCAGCACTATACACTCTCCAGGTAGACAAGCTTGACTCAGGACCGCCAGCAGCAATAACCTGGTTGAGCAGACCAACACTATACACTCTCCAGGTAGACAAGCTTGACTCAGGGCCGCCAGCAGCAATAACCTGGTTGAGCAGACCAACACTATACACCCTCCAGGTAGACAAGCTTGACTCAGGGCCGCCAACAGCAATAACCTGGTTGAGCAGACCAGCACTATACACTCTCCAGGTAGACAAGCTTGACTCAGGGCCGCCAGCAGCAATAACCTGGTTGAGCAGACCAACACTATACACCCTCCAGGTAGACAAGCTTGACTCAGGACCGCCAACAGCAATAACCTGGTTGAGCAGACCAGCACTATACACTCTCCAGGTAGACAAGCTTGACTCAGGACCGCCAACAGCAATAACCTGGTTGAGCAGACCAACACTATACACCCTCCTGGTAGACAAGCTTGACTCAGGGCCGCCAGCAGCAATAACCTGGTTGAGCAGACCAACACTATACACTCTCCAGGTAGACAAGCTTGACTCACTGCCGCCAACAGCAATAACCTGGTTGAGCAGACCAACACTATACGCCCTCCAGGTAGACAAGCTTGACTCACTGCCGCCAACAGCAATAACCTGGTTGAGCAGACCAACACTATACACTCTCCAGGTAGACAAGCTTGACTCACTGCCGCCAGCAGCAATAACCTGGTTGAGCAGACCAACACTATACACTCTCCAGGTAGACAAGCTTGACTCAGGGCCGCCAACAGCAATAACCTGGTTGAGCAGACCAACACTATACGCCCTCCAGGTAGACAAGCTTGACTCACTGCCGCCAGCAGCAATAACCTGGTTGAGCAGACCAACACTATACACTCTCCAGGTAGACAAGCTTGACTCAGGGCCGCCAGCAGCAATAACCTGGTTGAGCAGACCAACACTATACACTCTCCAGGTAGACAAGCTTGACTCAGGGCCGCCAGCAGCAATAACCTGGTTGAGCAGACCAACACTATACACTCTCCAGGTAGACAAGCTTGACTCACTGCCGCCAGCAGCAATAACCTGGTTGAGCAGACCAACACTATACACTCTCCAGGTAGACAAGCTTGACTCAGGGCCGCCAGCAGCAATAACCTGGTTGAGCAGACCAACACTATACACTCTCCAGGTAGACAAGCTTGACTCAGGGCCGCCAGCAGCAATAACCTGGTTGAGCAGACCAGCACTATACACCCTCCAGGAGGACGCATGGGGAGGGCTGTTATCCTGGTCAGGAGGACGCATGGGGAGGGCTGTTATCCTGGTCAGGAGGACGCATGGGGAGGGTTGTTATCCTGCTCAGGAGGACGCATGGGGAGGGTTGTTATCCTGCTCAGGAGGACGCATGGGGAGGGTTGTTATCCTGCTCAGGAGGACGCATGGGGAGAGTTGTTATCCTGCTCAGGAGGACGCATGGGGAGGGTTGTTATCCTGCTCAGGAGGACGCATGGGGAGGGTTGTTATCCTGCTCAGGAGGACGCATGGGGAGAGTTGCTATCCTGCTCAGGAGGACGCATGGGGAGGGTTGTTATCCTGCTCAGGAGGACGCATGGTGAGGGTTGTTATCCTGCTCAGGAGGACGCATGGGGAGAGTTGCTATCCTGCTCAGGAGGACGCATGGGGAGGGTTGTTATCCTGGTCAGGAGGACGCATGGGGAGGGTTGTTATCCTGCTCAGGAGGACGCATGGGGAGGGTTGTTATCCTGCTCAGGAGGACGCATGGGGAGGGTTGTTATCCTGCTCAGGAGGACGCATGGGGAGGGTTGTTGTCCTGTCAGGAGGACGCATGGGGAGAGTTGCTATCCTGCTCAGGAGGACGCATGGGGAGGGTTGTTATCCTGCTCAGGAGGACGCATGGGGAGGGTTGTTATCCTGCTCAGGAGGACGCATGGGGAGGGTTGTTATCCTGCTCAGGAGGACGCATGGGGAGGGTTGTTGTCCTGTCAGGAGGACGCATGGGGAGAGTTGCTATCCTGCTCAGGAGGACGCATGGGGAGAGTTGCTATCCTGCTCAGGAGGACGCATGGGGAGGGTTGTTATCCTGCTCAGGAGGACGCATGGGGAGGGTTGTTGTCCTGTCAGGAGGACGCATGGGGAGAGTTGCTATCCTGCTCAGGAGGACGCATGGGGAGGGTTGTTATCCTGCTCATTAGGACGCATGGGGAGGGTTGTTATCCTGCTCAGGAGGACGCATGGGGAGGGTTGTTGTCCTGTCAGGAGGACGCATGGGGAGAGTTGCTATCCTGCTCAGGAGGACGCATGGGGAGGGTTGTTATCCTGGTCAGGAGGACGCATGCGGAGGGTTGTTATCCTGCTCAGGAGGACGCATGGGGAGGGTTGGTATCCTGCTCAGGAGGACGCATGGGGAGGGTTGTTATCCTGCTCAGGAGGACGCATGGGGAGGGTTGTTATCCTGGTCAGGAGGACGCATGGGGAGAGTTGTTATCCTGGTCAGGAGGACGCATGCGGAGGGTTGTTATCCTGGTCAGGAGGACGCATGGGGAGGGTTGTTATCCTGGTCAGGAGGACGCATGGGGAGGGTTGTTATCCTGGTCAGGAGGACGCATGGGGAGGGTTGTTATCCTGGTCAGGAGGACGCATGGGGAGGGTTGTTATCCTGCTCAGGAGGACGCATGATAAACGTGTCAGTGGGTGGTAAAGTTGTCAGTGGAGAGTGGAAGTTGTCAGTGGGTATAGGCTTAGGCAGGACCACGTCCACACACTATTATTTGTAAATCCGAGGTCATTGTTGTGTCCAGTGAGAACATTTTCCTTAAGACGGATGAGAGTGGACAAGGTGTTGTGGAGGGAAGGAAGGGAGGGAGGGAGGGAAGGAAGGGAGGGACGGCCGGAGGGAGGGAGGGAGGGACGGACGGGCGGGAAGGAGGGAGGGAGGGAGGGAGTGTAAGAAAGAAGGGAGAAGGGAGAGAAGAAACGTAAGGTAGTAAGGGAATAAAGGTGAAAGGTTACTGACATGTGCTTCTGTGTTTTATATTTGGAAATAGAGACAAAGAATTAATGTAAGAGTAAGAGTGGAGAGGTTAGGAAGTGGGGAAGGTGGAGGCTAGTTCAACACCTTCCCCAGGCTCTTAGATGGCACCTTGTGTCGGATACATTCTCTCTCTCTCTCTCTCTCTCTCTCTCTCTCTCTCTCTCTCTCTCTCTCTCTCTCTCTCTCTCTCTCTCTCTCTCTCTCTCTCTCTCTCTCTCTCTCTCTCTCTCTGTCTTTTACCATGGTTTTACAAGGTTAGGTTAGCGATTCTCAACTTTATTGACAAGCTAAGAGCTGTTATCTATATCAGCTCATTTGAAAGCCTTTGTATTGCTATCAAACATACAAATATGGGACAGGATGAAGTTGAAGCTGTATCTCTCTCTTTCTCTCTCTCGCGTAATCAACATCTTATCAAGAATTTTGACACTCCTACGGGTGAAGGACCTTCATGCTCCACCTTTTTATTTAGACATGATGATATATGAGTCTACTTATGCCACCTTAGCAGTTATGTGTTAGTCATAATATATCTCATGACTTGTGATTAGTCGCCTCTCCCTCTGCCCAACCCTGAGCTAAACATACAGGTTTATAGCTTCTTGCGAATAATAATAATAATAATAATAATAATAATAATAATAATAATAATAATAATAATAATAATAATAATAATAATAATAATAAAACGTCTTAAAGTTTTAAATATGTACTCATTGAAGCACAGGAGAGAGAGATACATGATAATATATACCTGGAAAGTACCCAAGGACCTGGTCCCAAATCTGCACACTGCCATAAAAACATACTGGAGTGAGAGATGTGGGAGGAAGGGCAAAATAAACCTAGTGAGGAGTAGGGGTGCGGTGGGCACAATAAGGGAACACTGTATCAACATTCGTGGCTCCAGGATTATTCAACATATCAGAAACACCGCTATAGAAATCTTCAAAGAGGAAACTGGACATGTTCACCAGGTGCCTGATGAACCAGGTTGTGATGGATGTGTGGAGCAGTGGGCCATCAGCAGTAACAACCTGGTTGATCAGGCTAGCACCAGACGAGCTTGGCCCATGGCCGGGCTCCGGGAGTATATAGACTTTCGGAACTCATCAAAGGTATATCAGTGGTAATCATCATCATTATTATCATCATTATCATCATCATCATCATCATCATATACAGCACTATATACGCCTCCTTTACCATATATATAATGAGTCTACCCTAGACTTAGGGCACACGTCACGCCACAGGGGCGAGGATACATCATCTTGTCATGCATTGTTGACCCTTGTGCTTGTATGTCCTTCTTAACGGTCCACCCACCTGTGTAACTATACACCAGTGTCTGTCAGGCCTCGCCCACACACCCACCGTCCACGTCAAGCCTCGCCCACACACCCACCGTCCACATCAAACCTCGCCCACACACCCACCATCCACGTCAAGCCTCGCCCACACACCCACCGTCCACGTCAAGCCTCGCCCACACACCCACCGTCCACATCAAACCTCGCCCACACACCCACCATCCACGTCAAGCCTCGCCCACACACCCACCGTCCACGTCAAGCCTCGCCCACACACCCACCGTCCACGTCAAGCCTCGCCCACACACCCACCGTCCACGTCAAGCCTCGCCCACACACCCACCGTCCACGTCAAGCCTCGCCCACACACCCACCGTCCACGTTAAGCCTCGCCCACACACCCACCGTCCACGTCAAGCCTCGCCCACACACCCACCGTCCACGTCAAGCCTCGCCCACACACCCACCGTCCACGTCAAGCCTCGCCCACACACCCACCGTCCTCGTCAAGCCTCGCCCACACACCCACCGTCCACGTCAAGCCTCGCCCACATACCCACCGTCCTCGTCAAGCCTCGCCCACACACCCACCATCCACGTCAAGCCTCGCCCACACACCCACCGTCCACGTCAAGCCTCGCCCACACACCCACCATCCACGTCAAGCCTCGCCCACACACCCACCGTCCTCGTCAAGCCTCGCCCACACACCCACCATCCACGTCAAGCCTCGCCCACACACCCACCGTCCTCGTCAAGCCCCGCCCACACACCCACCGTCCACGTCAAGCCTCGCCCACATACCCACCGTCCTCGTCAAGCCTCGCCCACACACCCACCGTCCTCGTCAAGCCTCGCCCACACACCCACCGTCCACGTCAAGCCTCGCCCACACACCCACCGTCCTCGTCAAACCTCGCCCACACACCCACCGTCCTCGTCAAGCCTCGCCCACACACCCACCGTCCTCGTCAAGCCTCGCCCACACACCCACCGTCCTCGTCAAGCCTCGCCCACACACCCACCGTCCTCGTCAAGCCTCGCCCACACACCCACCGTCCACGTCAAGCCTCGCCCACACACCCACCGTCCAAGTCAAGCCTTGCCCACACACCCACCGTCCACGTCAAGCCTCGCCCACACACCCACCATCCACGTCAAGCCTCGCCCACACATCCACCGTCCACGTCAAGCCTCGCCCACACACCCACCGTCCACGTCAAGCCTCGCCCACACACCCACCGTCCAAGTCAAGCCTTGCCCACACACCCACCGTCCACGTCAAGCCTCGCCCACACACCCACCGTCCACGTCAAGCCTCGCCCACACACCCACCGTAAACATCAAGCCTCGCCCACACACCCACCATCCACGTCAAGCCTCGCCCACACACCCACCGTCCAAGTCAAGCCTCGCCCACACACCCACCGTCCACATCAAGCCTCGCCCACACACCCACCATCCACGTCAAGTCTCGCCCACACACCCACCGTCCACGTCAAGCCTCGCCCACACACCCACCGTCCAAGTCAAGCCTTGCCCACACACCCACCGTCCACGTCAAGCCTCACCCACACACCCACCATCCACGTCAAGCCTCGCCCACACACCCACCGTCCACGTCAAGCCTCGCCCACACACCCACCGTCCACATCAAGCCTCGCCCACACACCCACCATCCACGTCAAGCCTCGCCCACACACCCACCGTCCACGTCAAGCCTCGCCCACACACCCACCGTCCACATCAAGCCTCGCCCACACACCCACCGTCCACGTCAAGCCTCGCCCACACACCCACCGTCCACGTCAAGCCTCGCCCACACACCCACCGTCCACGTCAAGCCTCGCTCACACACCCACCGTCCACGTCAAGCCTTGCCCACACACACCCACTGTCCACGTCAAGCCTTGCCCACACACCCACTGTCCACGCCAAGCCTCGCCCACACACCCACTGTCCACGTCAAGCCTCGCCCCCACACCCACCGTCCACGTCAAGCCTTGCCTACACACACACTGTCCACGCCAAGCCTCGCCCACACACCCACCGTCCACGTCAAGCCTCGCCCACACACCCATCGTCCACGTCAAGCCTCGTCCACACACCCACCGTCCACGTCAAGCCTCGCCCACACACCCACCGTCCACATCAAGCCTCGCCCACACACCCACCGTCCACATCAAGCCTCGCCCACTCACCCACCGTCCACATCAAGCCTCGCCCACACACCCACCGTCCACGTCAAGCCTCGCCCACCCACCCACCGTCCAAGTCAAGCCTTGCCCACACACCCACCGTCCACATCAAGCCTCGCCCACACACCCACCATCCACGTCAAGCCTTGCCCACACACCCACCGTCCACGTCAAGCCTCGCCCACACACCCACCGTCCACATCAAACCTCGCCCACACACCCACCATCCACGTCAAGCCTCGCCCACACACCCACCGTCCACGTCAAGCCTCGCCCACACACCCACCGTCCACATCAAGCCTCGCCCATACACCCACCATCCACGTCAAGCCTCGCCCACACACCCACCGTCCACATCAAGCCTCGCCCACACACCCACCGTCCAAGTCAAGCCTTGCCCACACACCCACCGTCCACGTCAAGCCTCGCCCACACACCCACCATCCACGTCAAGCCTCGCCCACACACCCACCGTCCACGTCAAGCCTCGCCCACACACCCACCGTCCACATCAAGCCTCGCCCACACACCCACCATCCACGTCAAGCCTCGCCCACACACCCACCGTCCACGTCAAGCCTCGCCCACACACCCACCGTCCACATCAAGCTTCGCCCACACACCCATCCTCCACGTCAAGCCTCGCCCACACACCCACCGTCCACGTCAAGCCTCGCCCACACACCCACCGTCCACATCAAGCCTCGCCCACACACCCACCATCCACGTCAAGCCTCGCCCACACACCCACCGTCCACGTCAAGCCTCGCCCACACACCCACCGTCCACATCAAGCCTCGCCCACACACCCACCGTCCACATCAAGCCTCGCCCACACACCCACCGTCCACGTCAAGCCTCGCCCACACACCCACCGTCCACGTCAAGCCTCGCTCACACACCCACCGTCCACGTCAAGCCTTGCCTACACACACACCCACTGTCCACGTCAAGCCTTGCCCACACACCCACTGTCCACGTCAAGCCTCGCCCCCACACCCACCGTCCACGTCAAGCCTTGCCTACACACCCACTGTCCACGCCAAGCCTCGCCCACACACCCACCGTCCACGTCAAGCCTTACCCACACACCCGTCGTCCACGTCAAGCCTCGTCCACACACCCACCGTCCACGTCAAGCCTCGCCCACACACCCACCGTCCACATCAAGCCTCGCCCACACACCCACCGTCTACATCAAGCCTCGCCCACACACCCACCGTCCACATCAAGCCTCGCCCACACACCCACCGTCCACGTCAAGCCTCGCCCACACACCCACCGTCCACGTCAAGCCTGGCCCACACACCCACCGTCCACATCAAGCCTCGCCCACACACCCACCATCCACGTCAAGCCTCGCCCACACACCCACCGTCCACATCAAGCCTCGCCCACACACCCACCGTCCACGTCAAGCCTCGCCCACACACCCACCGTCCACGTCAAGCCTCGCCCACACACCCACCGTCCACATCAAGCCTCGCCCACACACCCACCATCCACGTCAAGCCTCGCCCACACACCCACCGTCCACGTCAAGCCTCGCCCACACACCCACCGTCCACATCAAGCCTCGCCCACACACCCACCGTCCACATCAAGCCTCGCCCACACACCCACCGTCCACGTCAAGCCTCGCCCACACACCCACCGTCCACGTCAAGCCTCGCTCACACACCCACCGTCCACGTCAAGCCTTGCCTACACACACACCCACTGTCCACGTCAAGCCTTGCCCACACACCCACTGTCCACGTCAAGCCTCGCCCCCACACCCACCGTCCACGTCAAGCCTTGCCTACACACCCACTGTCCACGCCAAGCCTCGCCCACACACCCACCGTCCACGTCAAGCCTTACCCACACACCCGTCGTCCACGTCAAGCCTCGTCCACACACCCACCGTCCACGTCAAGCCTCGCCCACACACCCACCGTCCACATCAAGCCTCGCCCACACACCCACCGTCTACATCAAGCCTCGCCCACACACCCACCGTCCACATCAAGCCTCGCCCACACACCCACCGTCCACATCAAGCCTCGCCCACACACCCACCGTCCACATCAAGCCTCGCCCACACACCCACCGTCCACATCAAGCCTCGCCCACACACCCACCGTCCACATCAAGCCTCGCCCACACCATCTAAGGTTATCGTTTATAACTTCAGAACAACTTATCCAGGAGGCTTCAGATTTGAGACTTTGGTCAGGTGTCACAAGGTAGAGGTCCCCAGAGCACTGGACACGTGCAGGTGCTCTCTGCTCAGTCTTGTCCACATTACCGAAACTGATTTCCACGAGATTGCTTCAAAGATTTGCTTTTGTTCGGCATCATAATTTCAGGTAGTATTCGGGTATTAAAAATCTTACTACCCGGGTGTTACAAAATTGTAATACTTCGGTATTAAAAATTTTTGCGTGTTTCAAAGAGCGGCTGGGCTTGTGAGATACGGGGAGCCATTTGGTTGATCACGCAGCAGCCGAAATACATCTTATTATGGAGGTGACGGTGGTGTGGGGGACTTGTCAGTTGTCATTGAACTTACAGATATTAGAGTTTAACTTGTACCACTGCTGGCGGGCGAGTGTCAGCCTATATGAGTCAGCCAGGCTGTCTGTCAGCAAGTTATTTTGTCAGTACACCGCTACCTTGGATAATATATAAATATTTGTGGAAAAGCGCAGAGCAGCGTGTGTGTGTGAGCTGACATACGGTCTAGGACTCTGTGTGTGTGTGTGTGTGTGTGTGTGTGTGTTTGGGCTCATACACAGTCTAGGACAGTGTGTGTGTGTGTGGGTGTGTGGGTGTCTGGGTTAACACACAGCCTAGGGCAGTCTGTGTGTGTGGGTGTCTGGGTTAACACACAGCCTAGGGCAGTCTGTGTGTGTGGGTGTCTGGGTTAACACAGCCTAGGGCAGTCTGTGTATGGGTGTTTGGACTGATACATAGTCTAGGACAGTCTGTGTCTACCTGGAGGGCGTCTGGGCTAGTAAACAGCCTCACCACATCTTGTTTACATCCGTCGTCAGTAACTTCCCCGTGACGTTACCTATATACAGTTTATTCCCTGTAAACTTGTTTTTGCCTCGGCTAAATTAACCAGTTTCTGGAGATGAACTGATTCATTTATTTATTTATTTTTGTAAAGTTAGCCGGAACGTTCGTTATCTTGTCTTACGTTTTTGTTTGAATTTTATTAAATATAGACGGAGGCTTACACCAGGAGTAATTAATGTTGGAAGTACTTACAGGGAAGCAGAGATTGCAACAGATGAATGTCGAACTGAAGACTAGCGGAGACATGATGACGACATACAAGATACCTAGAGAAATTAATAATGCGGATTGGGGCAAACTGTTTTTAAATGCGACGAACAAAAGACATTAAAAGAGCAAATGATAATGCTGAGAATATGGGAAAGAATATACGGAAAATGACAAGAGAGCCATGCAGTGAAGTGGACAAGATTTTCTAAGGTATTGACAGTAGAATAGAACGTAATGGAGGAAGCAGAGAAACTTCTCAAAGAGTGAAATGCAATAAAACCACAAGATCTGACATGTCTCTCTGGATACTGAAACAAGGAAAAGAAACCGAGAGGAACCATAACGAGAAATTTAAAGTTACATGAAATGGGTCAGATGCCCCCTCCCCCCCAAAAAAAAACAGAATGAAGGCTAATATTGTCTCAGTATTGAAACAAGGAATGAGGCATAAGGCACCAAACTACAGATATTTATCACGGACATGCAAATTATCAGGCGCTGAAAAATTGCTTCTCACTAAGCTGGGTGAACTGCACTTTCTTGGACTGCAAGTGTGTTCGTGATACTGTACCCTCATAAGTGACTAAGACAGGAGACAATAAATTAGTAAGGAAGTTTGTGTAAGAGTAGAAGTGTCTGTTGACTCTCTGGTATCATTACAGGGGCAACTGCTGTTTGTAATTTATGATGATATCCCAGAAGGAGAGAAGTGTCATGGGAGAAAATGTGTCAGAGAAATGCAATTATGTTGAGGTGGTGGTAGTGAAGAACTCCGTACACAGCTTCAAGAACGAGGCGAGGCCAAAACACAGTAACCGTTGGTCAGAGTTGTTAACCACGTTATAACAGTACAGTTACTAAATCGAATTATACGGTTTACCTGTAGTCACTTTCGGAGATCAGCGCCCCCGCGGCCTGGTTCCTGACCAGGCCTCCTAGTTGCTGGCCTGATCGCTCAAGATATTAGTGCCCACTGCCCCGCAGTTCAGTATAATGCACCACAACCCAGCCGATCAGGAACTCTTATGAGGAATCTGTCGAGTTCCCTCTTGAAGACAGCCAGGGGTCGGTTGGTAATCCTCCTTATGCATGAAGGGAAGGTGGTTAGGTAAGACACATATGCAACAGTTAGGTATCTTTATTTCGAAACGTTTCGCCTACACAGTAGGCTTCTTCAGTCGAGTACAGAAAAGTTGATAGAAGCAGAAGATACTTGAAGACGATCTACCATTTTAATGTTCATGAAGGGAAGGTGTTGAAGAGTCGTAGTCTCTTAACACTTATTAAGTTCTCTCCCAGGGTGCTCATCGCTCCACTGCTTTTCACTGGAGGTATCCTGCGCTGTCTACCAAACCTCCTGTGTTCTTAAGCAGTAGTTTGAGTGTGCAGGTTTGGGACCAATCCCTCCAATATCTTTCAGGTGTAGATTATGATATATCTTTCTTGCCTACGTTCTAAAGAGGGACGTCAAGCACTCTCGGTAATTTAGGCAGGAATGTACTACCTTCTTGTCATGTTAGTGTTAAAGGCAGGAAGGTACTACCTTGGTGTCATGTTAGCGTGAAACGGAATCTTGTTAAATATTTTGGCAGAAGTGTGTGTAATAACCTTGAAGAATTTCGGTAATTTCTTAACGCCACTTAGGTAAAATTATTACAGTGTGTTAATAACGGCTTAAGTTCCCCTCCTCGAGGGTCACATTAATGTTGTGGAGAAAATGGTGAGGGGTGAACTTGGGCCGTTGATGTCCTCCCTAAAGTTGGGGAAGTGTTATGACTTACCCACCTGTTTGTTAGCCATTACTTACCACTTATCTCTTTACCTGCAACAGGTGATCAGTGGTCATTTTTATCTATATCTGTTGTTATGGTTTTAAACAGTGGCGGCCAGTCAGCTGATGCAAGTGTAAACAGTGGCGGCCACTCAGCTGTTAATGATGGCGGGTCCTGTGGGTCCATAAGGCGCATAATTCATCCCGTTTATCCGTAATTATAGCACTTAAGCTGCCAACTTTAATAGCTGTAGATGGTCGTTTCGTCTCTCCACGCTGTGGATGGCATTTTTTGTACATACTTTTTATTCCCGGGCTATGTTTACCAGACTATTTAACAGATAAAAAAAAAAGCCTTGAAACTACCGGTTCAACGATGTTTTCAGATTTATGACACGGGAAAGGATTTAAGACTCAATGTGAAGATGATATAAGACTGTTTTTAATTCTGTTGTTATTTACCTTAAAATTTATAGCCAGTTATGTTTATGATGTAAAAGTGAATTTTATCAGCGGCCAGTCAACTGTTTTCTTAAAAAATATATTGATAATCTCCGGAAGGAAGCTTTTTTACCAGGGTTTTGCGTAATTTGGTCCCGCTTCAGTAAGTGGGCTTGTCAAGTGGTACATATGTCTCCAGCAAGTGGAGTGTTCAAGTGGTACAGACCTATCTAGCAAGTGGAGTGGTCAGATGGTACAGACATCTCCCTCAAGTGGAGTGATCAAGTGGCACAGACGTCACCAGTGAGAATGACTGACGTGTGCTGGTTCAATATGGAGTTACCTGGTTGATGATGATGTCTTGCTCTCACCTGTGGTTGATTCCTGGGGGTCATCACCCTGGTTGATGACCTCATCAATCAGGCTGTGGCGGGGCTAATGGCTTGCCAGTGTGTGGCCGCTCACATGTGTTTGCAGGTGTTCATTCATAGCTCCTGGCCCAGCATCTTAAATACTGATTAGAGGAATTTCCCCAATTCCCTTGTTGACATTAATACCTCCGACGCCGAGGGATAACGAGAAGGGATACTTGGTAATTCATGATATGAATGGATACAGTGGTGTACATGGTACATTTACCAGATATATAGGGCGACGCATTTGTAGTGTACATGGTAGTACATAGCGATAAACAAAGCAAAGTAATACGTAGCGTTTAGAAATGCAGGATGGTACCTAACCATACATATAGAATAAGAAGGCACAATACCGTGACTGGAACGATACATAAATAACCCACACGTAGGAGCTTAGGGCAACGTTTCAGTCCTACTTGGACAACAACCATATGACGACGTTTCGGTCCAGGTCGGACCGAAATGTCGTCATAACTTTCTTTCTCCTGTGTGCGGGTTATGTAACTATATATATGTTGATACTTATGATACATATGACATATGTTGAAACACATGTTGATACATATGGGTGGAGACGGCAAGAGCCTTAAATGTTACAGTAGGGTGAGCAGACAGGAAGTCTGTCACTCTCAGGTTGGTGTGTGTGTCAGTCAGTCTTGGTGCTTGGCTACGCTCACCTAGTGAAGCTCTAGACAAGTTGTGGGTGTACAGCTTTACCAGGTTAATTAATGGACTTACCTCGTTGTGCGGGTTGAGTTCAAGCTCTTGGGTCCAACCTTTATACTTGGAATAACTGATGTGACGGGCTCTGTGCCTCCTTTTGGGTCTCCACCGCCTCTCCGTAACGTACTCCTTTCGTTCGCTATCCTCGCACGGCAGGAATGTCTTAGGTTCCTTTGATGATTAAGACACATGTACAACAGTTGGGTTTCTTTATTACTGCAACGTTTCGCCTACACAGTAGTCTTCTTCAAATATAGAGGCAGCTGTATTTGAAGAAGTCTTCTGTGTAGGCGAAATATTACAACAATAGACATACTCAACTATTGTACATGTGTCTTAATCATCAATTTGTCGATATTTTATACTATTTTCTATTTGGGTCCCTTTGTTAGTGCTTCTTTGTCCTTCCCTCTCTCTTTCTATCAAAGAAAGAGAGAGAGAGACGACCATATGTAACCAGCAGTACAGGTTTAGTATATTTATTACAAACTTGACTTACTGTGATTTAGAAACAGAACATCAACAAGTGAACACATTAATCTTCATTTTTCATCGTTGACATTTCCCGCGAGCGAGTACACTAATGGTAGCTACTGTGACAGTGTTATTCCATCTGTCTTTAGTGTTTGGTAACACTTCACAGCCTCACACAGGTGAGTACATAGCGGGATGGAGAAGATGGGGTCATGGTGTAGTGTGGGAGGATGGTGGGTGATTGGAGGGGCGTGACGATGACGGTGGGTGTGGCAGTGCAGTTCTGCAACAGGAGATCTGACTTAATTGAAACTTGCACTGATTGTTTGTGTGTACTTACCGCGTTGTGTTTGCGGGGGTTGAGACACCGCTCCTGACTCCGCCTCTTGTGTTGACTTGAGGACATTTACTGGATTCTGGCCTCCCCACTCTGTGAAGCTCAGCTCATCTTTTAAGTTGATAATGGAGTATATTCCGCCATCTTTTTCCACTTCTCTATCAAGAAGTGTATAGTCAAGAAAATTCTTTCTGACATTCCTGTGACTTAGTTGTGTTTTCAGCTTCCTTATGTGACCCCTGTTTCCGATCTCCTCTCCAACAACCTGACTGTGACCCCTGCTTCTGGTCTCCAACAACCTGACTGTGACCCCTGCTTCTGGTCTCCAACAACCTGACTGTGACCCCTGCTTCTGGTCTCCAACAACCTGACTGTGACCCCTGCTTCTGGTCTCCAACAACCTGACTGTGACCCCTGCTTCTGGTCTCCAACAACCTGACTGTGACCCCTGCTTCTGGTCTCCAACAACCTGACTGTGACCCCTGCTTCTGGTCTCCAACAACCTGACTGTGACCCCTGCTTCTGGTCTCCAACCTGACTGTGACCCCTGTCTCTGGTCTCCAACAACCTGACTGTGGTCCCTGCTTCTGGTCCCCAACAACATGGCTGTGACCTCTGCTTCTGGTCTCCAACAACCTGACTGTGGTCCCTGCTTCTGGTCCCCAATAACCTGACTGTGACCCCTGCTTCTGGTCTCAAACAACATGACTGTGACCTCTGTTTTTGGTCTCCAACAACCTGACTGTGACCCCTGCTTTTGGTCTCCAACAACCTGACTCTGACTCCTGCTTCTGGTCTCCAACAACTTGACTGTGACCCCTCCTTCTGGTCTCCAACAACCTGACTGTGACCCCTCCTGGTCTCCAACAACCTGACTGTGACCCCTCCTTCTGGTCTCCAACAACCTGACTGTGACCCTTCCTCCTGGTCTCCAACAACCTGACTGTGACCCCTCCTTCTGATCTCCAACAACCTGACTGTGACCTCTCCTCCTGGTCTTCAACAACCTGACTATGACCCCTCCTTCTGGTCTGCAACAACCTGACTGTGACCCCTCCTGGTCTGCAACAACCTGACTGTGACCCTTCCTCCTGGTCTCCAACAACCTGTGACCCCTCCTTCTGGTCTCCAACAACCTGACTGTGACCCCTCCTTCTGGTCGCCAACAACCTGACTGTGACCCCTCCTTCTGGTCTCCAACAACCTGACTGTGACCCCTCCTTCTGGTCTCCAACAACCTGACTGTGACCCTTCCTCCTGGTCTCCAACAACCTGACTGTGACCCCTCCTCCTGGTCTCCAACAACCTGTGACCCCTCCTTTTGGTCTCCAACAACCTGACTGTGACCCCTCCTTCTGGTCTCCAACAACCTGACTGTGACCCCTCCTCTTGGTCTCCAACAACCTGACTGTGACCCCTCCTCCTGGTCTCCAACAACCTGACTGTGACCTCTCCTTCTGGTCAACAACCTGACTGTGACCCCTCCTCCTGGTCTCCAACAACCTGTGTGTTGATTTTATCATCTTCCTCATCAGAAAGAGAAGACAAAGGATCGCATTGTGCTGCATTTGTGTCGTTTTTTTCCCCTCGTGTCGTTATTTTATGCCATGTCTCTCCATCCTTCCTCGTCACAAGAAGGACATGATAACTATTATTGTTTTTTGCAAGTGTTTTGACCCTTTGTAGCTTTTGCACTTCCTTGATCAGGTTAAGTAAGTTTGTTTAGGTACAGTTACACATAAATACAGTTACTCAAATTATCATACATATGTGTAAATTACCTAGGTTGAGGCTCCATGGTGCAGCTGTGTACCTGAAGATGAGTTTCCTTCTAGTGTTTACTGTTCTCATATATTTAGTTTCCTGACTGTAGCGCTGCGAGTTTCCTGTCTTGCATATGGTTGCCATGTTATTCGCTTTACAAGAAGGAACCCGCAATATTGGATTCAAATTAGATAAGTTTAGATTTAGAAAGGATATAAGAAAGTATTGGTTTGGAAATAGGGTAGTTGATGAGTGGAACAGTCTACCTAGTAGGGCTACTGAAGCTAAAATGTTGGGTAGTTTCAAATTTAGGTTGGATTAATACATAAGTGCGAGGGGTTGGATTTGAGTGAAACTTGCATATGAGTAAATAATTTTTTTTTTAATATAGGATGGGGTCCACCTCTGGTGTAAATTGTGGGACTGATAGCCTCGGAGAAGTGGATAAAAAGGCTTCAAGGAAGAATATTTGGATTTCTTCCTGAAGCCTTTTTGAATATTCCACTTCCCTTACCACCCCATCTTTTCATTCTTTTTTACCAATAGGAATATTTTATTACATAATATGGTACAGAAGATTTAAGAGATACATTGTTGATATAAAGGTGGCATATGCAGTACATGTTGTTACGTGTGTGTCACCGATTATAAGGAGAAAATCTCATCCAGCTCCTCAGAGCTGGGGCGTGTGCCCAAAATACAGCAGGCATTACCCCTTTGAACAGCCGCACTGAGCCGCTGGAACAGAAAACTAGCTGCCCTGGGATCCCTAGTTACCCTGATGAGTCTTTTTCCCATGAGCCAAAGGTCTCTGAGCCTATGGGAGCAAACATATAATGATGGGCAAGTTCTCCATATTTTCTAGACTTTTGGCACTCCCTGAAGCTGTCAGCTACCTCTCCTTCCTCCCTGGTGTATTGGAGATAGATATCAGCCAAGGTAGATATCACTTGAAGCGTGATACCATGTGGACGCTTCTGGCTGCCAACAGATATGCATAGCTGGGGTGGCTCCCTTACTGCTGGGCATCCGGCTGTTGTGCGGCTCCTCTTGATAATGTTATTAACCTCCTCATGTCTTGTAATCTTTTCCTCGGATTTACGGCACACAAGACCATGGTACCCGAATCGGTCTGCTGCTTCACTGCCACTCTTCGGCGAGAATAGGGCGGCATGTCGAAGGGCAACACCAATGCGGATGGTCTGTGGGTCGAGGCGTGTGCCAAGGCTGGAGTTTGGAACAGCCAACAGAAAGTCCCCTGCATTGAAAATTGGGTTGGACAAATATTTTGTTAGTGGGATGGATTGTAAAGGACCTGCGTAGTATGGGCCAGCAGGCCTGCTGCAGTGTTCCTCCTTACCTATGTTCTTATGGTTGCCGCGGTGCTGAGTCTTGGGTCGTTGTCCTTGTCTGACGTGACCTGTGCATGATAGTTCAGGTTTGACCGCCACACTAATATTCCACACTAATGGTCTGAGTCTGCGTGGGTCGCTCAAGCCTTGTTCTTAGGTGATATGTGATTTTATGTCTGCTGAGATTCTCAGTGTGAGGTTCATCCCAGGTCTTGAGATTCTCCATGTGAGGTTCATCCCAGGTCTAGAGATTCTCAGTGTGAGGTTCATCCCAGGTCTTGAGATTCTCAGTGTGAGGTTCATCCCAGGTCTTGAGATTCTCAGTGTGATGTTCATCCCAGGTCTTGAGATTCTCAGTGTGAGGTTCATCCCAGGTCTTGAGATTCTCAGTGTGATGTTCATCCCAGGTCTTGAGATTCTCAGTGTGATGTTCATCCCAGGTCTTGAGATTCTCAGTGTGAGGTTCATCCCAGGTCTTGAGATTCTCAGTGTGAGGTTCATCCCAGGTCTTGAGATTCTCAGTGTGATGTTCATCCCAGGTCTTGAGATTCTCAGTGTGAGGTTCATCCCAGGTCTTGAGATTCTCAGTGTGATGTTCATCCCAGGTCTTGAGGTTCTCAGTGTGAGGTTCATCCCAGGTCTTGAGATTCTCAGTGTGAGGTTCATCCCAGGTCTTGAGATTCTCAGTGTGATGTTCATCCCAGGTCTTGAGGTTCTCAGTGTGAGGTTCATCCCGTGGTCTTGAGATTCTCAGTGTGAGGTTCATCCCAGGTCTTGAGATTCTCAGTGTGAGGTTCATCCCAGGTCTTGAGATTCTCAGTGTGATGTTCATCCCAGGTCTTGAGGTTCTCAGTGTGATGTTCATCCCAGGTCTTGAGATTCTCAGTGTGAGGTTCATCCCAGGTCTTGAGATTCTCAGTGTGAGGTTCATCCCAGGTCTTGAGGTTCTCAGTGTGATGTTCATCCCAGGTCTTGAGGTTCTCAGTGTGAGGTTCATCCCGTGGTCTTGAGATTCTCAGTGTGAGGTTCATCCCAGGTCTTGAGATTCTCAGTGTGATGTTCATCCCAGGTCTTGAGGTTCTCAGTGTGAGGTTCATCCCAGGTCTTGAGGTTCTCAGTGTGAGGTTCATCCCAGGTCTTGAGGTTCTCAGTGTGAGGTTCATCCCAGGTCTTGAGGTTCTCAGTGTGAGGTTCATCCCAGGTCTTGAGATTCTCAGTGTGATGTTCATCCCAGGTCTTGAGGTTCTCAGTGTGATGTTCATCCCAGGTCTTGAGGTTCTCAGTGTGGGGTTCATCCCAGGTCTTGAGATTCTCAGTGTGAGGTTCATCCCAGGTCTTGAGATTCTCAGTGTGGGGTTCATCCCAGGTCTTGAGGTTCTCAGTGTGAGGTTCATCCCAGGTCTTGAGATTCTCAGTGTGATGTTCATCCCAGGTCTTGAGATTCTCAGTGTGATGTTCATCCCAGGTCTTGAGGTTCTCAGTGTGAGGTTCATCCCAGGTCTTGAGGTTCTCAGTGTGGGGTTCATCCCAGGTCTTGAGATTCTCAGTGTGATGTTCATCCCAGGTCTTGAGGTTCTCAGTGTGATGTTCATCCCAGGTCTTGAGGTTCTCAGTGTGATGTTCATCCCAGGTCTTGAGGTTCTCAGTGTGGGGTTCATCCCAGGTCTTGAGATTCTCAGTGTGAGGTTCATCCCAGGTCTTGAGATTCTCAGTGTGGGGTTCATCCCAGGTCTTGAGGTTCTCAGTGTGAGGTTCATCCCAGGTCTTGAGATTCTCAGTGTGATGTTCATCCCAGGTCTTGAGATTCTCAGTGTGATGTTCATCCCAGGTCTTGAGGTTCTCAGTGTGAGGTTCATCCCAGGTCTTGAGGTTCTCAGTGTGGGGTTCATCCCAGGTCTTGAGATTCTCAGTGTGAGGTTCATCCCAGGTCTTGAGGTTCTCAGTGTGAGGTTCATCCCAGGTCTTGAGATTCTCAGTGTGATGTTCATCCCAGGTCTTGAGATTCTCAGTGTGAGGTTCATCCCAGGTCTTGAGGTTCTCAGTGTGATGTTCATCCCAGGTCTTAAGGTTCTCAGTGTGATGTTCATCCCAGGTCTTGAGATTCTCAGTGTGAGGTTCATCCCAGGTCTTGAGGTTCTCAGTGTGAGGTTCATCCCAGGTCTTGAGGTTCTCAGTGTGAGGTTCATCCCAGGTCTTGAGGTTCTCAGTGTGAGGTTCATCCCAGGTCTTAAGGTTCTCAGTGTGGGGTTCATCCCAGGTCTTGAGGTTCTCAGTGTGGGGTTCATCCCGTGGTCTTGAGATTCTCAGTGTGAGGTTCATCCCAGGTCTTGAGGTTCTCAGTGTGGGGTTCATCCCGTGGTCTTGAGATTCTCAGTGTGAGGTTCATCCCAGGTCTTCTTGTCTGGCATTCTGGGCACCAGGTTTTAGTTTCATACCGCGAGTTTATAATTTTTCTACTTGTTAGTTGGTAACTCTCGTTACTTTACTGATACCTTGCATGTTGTCTGCCACCCTGTCACCAGTGACTGATACCTTGCATGTTGTCTGCCACCCTGTCACCAGTGACTGATACCTTCCATGTTGTCTGCCACCCTGTCACCAGTGACTGATACCTTGCATGTTGTCTGCCACCCTGTCACCAGTGACTGATACCTTCCATGTTGTCTGCCACCCTGTCACCAGTGACTGATACCTCGCGTGTCTGCCACCCTGTCACCAGTGACTGATACCTTGCATGTTGTCTGCCACCCTGTCACCAGTGACTGATACCTTCCATGTTGTCTGCCACCCTGTCACCAGTGACTGATACCTCGCGTGTTGTCTACCACCCTGTCACCAGTGACTGATACCTCGCGTGTTGTCTACCACCCTGTCACCAGTGACTGATACCTTGCGTGTTGTCTACCACCCTGTCACCAGTGACTGATACCTTCCATGTTGTCTGCCACCCTGTCACCAGTGACTGATACCTTGCGTGTTGTCTACCACCCTGTCACCAGTGACTGATACCTTCCATGTTGTCTGCCACCCTGTCACCAGTGACTGACACCTTGCAGATGCTGCTCCTCCTCACACTCTTGTTATTTCCAGCAGATGCTGCTCCTCCTCACTTGTTATTTCCAGCAGATGCTGCTCCTCCTCACACTCTTGTTTTGCTTAGAAGAATAAAGCGAGCATTAAAATAAGAATAACAAACGCACGTTGAAAAATAATAAAACCTTGTTAATAAAGATATCATTTTTTTCCGATAATAACGTTTAGTAAAGATAAATGGAATAATGATGAAGTTGTGTTGAGAGGAAGTCGTTTGTTTCCGGTTATCACCCCGGGTCGTCTTCTCCCAGGTCATGCTTAACCAGGGGCTTTTCCTGCATTTTATCCCCCTGGGGCTACGAGCTTCTTGCTACTGCTCCTACAAGGACTTGTAGGAGTGAACAAAAACCGTACGATACAGCAAGTGCAGAACTGCAGCAACAGCAGCCACAATTCAACAAGTGCAGGACTGCAGTAACAACAGCCACAATACAGCAAGTGCAGGACTGCAGTAACAACAGCCACAATACAACAAGTGCAGGACTGCAGTAACAACAGCCACAATACATCGAGTGCAGGACTGCAGTAACAACAGCCACAATTCAACAAGTGCAGGACTGCAGTAACAACAGCCACAATACAACAAGTGCAGGACTGCAGTAACAACAGCCACAATTCAACAAGTGCAGGACTGCAGTAACAACAGCCACAATTCAACAAGTGCAGGACTGCAGTAACAACAGCCACAATACAGCAAGTGCAGGACTGCAGTAACAACAGCCACAATTCAACAAGTGCAGGACTGCAGTAACAACAGCCACAATACAACAAGTGCAGGACTGCAGTAACAACAGCCACAATACATCGAGTGCAGGACTGCAGTAACAACAGCCACAATACAGCAAGTGCAGGACTGCAGTAACAACAGCCACAATTCAACAAGTGCAGGACTGCAGTAACAACAGCCACAATACAACAAGTGCAGGACTGCAGTAACAACAGCCACAATACAACAAGTGCAGGACTGCAGTAACAACAGCCACAATACATCGAGTGCAGGACTGCAGTAACAACAGCCACAATACAACAAGTGCAGGACTGCAGTAACAACAGCCACAATACAACAAGTGCAGGACTGCAGTAACAACAGCCACAATACAGCAAGTGCAGGACTGCAGTAACAACAGCCACAATACAGCAAGTGCAGGACTGCAGTAACAACAGCCACAATACAGCAAGTGCAGGACTTCTGCAATAACAGCCACAATACAACTGGTGCAAGACTGCAACAACAGCAGCCAAAATACAACAGGAGTGAACGGGAAGGAGATCAAGAAGAGTCGTCAGATAACATCAGATGGCTGGTTCTGTCTCCACATCTCTCTGAGTCAGTGTTTCAAGTTGCTATCATGTCATGACTTACCAGCCCAAGATCACCTGGCCAGTCACCAGCCTCCAGTCACTGTGAAGGTGACTTATCACTTGGTGAACCATGAGACTTACTGAAGTGTGATGGACGCTGGTGAACCATGAGACTTACTGAAGTGTGATGGACGCTGGTGAACCATGAGACTTGCTGAAGTGTGATAGACGCTGGTGAACCATGAGACTTACTGAAGTGTGATGGACGCTGGTGAACCATGAGCCTTACTGAAGTGTGATAGACGCTGGTGAACCATGAGACTTACTGAAGTGTGATGGACGCTGGTGAACCATGAGACTTACTGAAGTGTGATGGACGCTGGTGAACCATGAGACTTACTGAAGTGTGATGGACGCTGGTGAACCATGAGACTTACTGAAGTGTGATGGACGCTGGTGAACCATGAGACTTACTGAAGTGTGATGGACGCTGGTGAACCATGAGACTTACTAAAGTGTGATGGACGCTGGTGAACCATGAGACTTACTGAAGTGTGATGGACGCTGGTGAACCATGAGACTTGCTGAAGTGTGATGGACGCTGGTGAACCATGAGACTTACTGAAGTGTGATGGACGCTGGTGAACCATGAGCCTTACTGAAGTGTGATGGACGCTGGTGAACCATGAGACTTACTGAAGTGTGATGGACGCTGGTGAACCATGAGACTTACTGAAGTGTGATGGACGCTGGTGAACCATGAGACTTACTGAAGTGTGATGGACGCTGGTGAACCATGAGACTTACTGAAGTGTGATGGACGCTGGTGAACCATGAGACTTACTGAAGTGTGATGGACGCTGGTGAACCATGAGACTTGCTGAAGTGTGATGGACGCTGGTGAACCATGAGACTTACTGAAGTGTGATGGTCGCTGGTGAACCATGAGCCTTACTGAAGTGTGATGGACGCTGGTGAACCATGAGACTTACTGAAGTGTGATGGACGCTGGTGAACCATGAGACTTACTGAAGTGTGATGGACGCTGGTGAACCATGAGACTTACTGAAGTGTGATGGACGCTGGTGAACCATGAGACTTACTGAAGTGTGATGGACGCTGGTGAACCATGAGACTTACTGAAGTGTGATGGACGCTGGTGAACCATGAGACTTACTGAAGTGTGATGGACGCTGGTGAACCATGAGCCTTACTGAAGTGTGATGGACGCTGGTGAACCATGAGACTTACTGAAGTGTGATGGACGCTGGTGAACCATGAGACTTACTGAAGTGTGATGGACGCTGGTGAACCATGAGACTTACTGAAGTGTGATGGACGCTGGTGAACCATGAGACTTACTGAAGTGTGATGGACGCTGGTGAGCCATGAGACTTACTGAAGTGTGATGGACGCTGGTGAACCATGAGCCTTACTGAAGTGTGATGGACGCTGGTGAACCATGAGACTTACTGAAGTGTGTTGGACGCTGGTGAACCATGAGACTTACTGAAGTGTGATGGACGCTGGTGAACCATGAGACTTACTGAAGTGTGATGGACGCTGGTGAACCATGAGACTTACTGAAGTGTGATGGACGCTGGTGAACCATGAGACTTACTGAAGTGTGATGGACGCTGGTGAACCATGAGACTTACTGAAGTGTGATGGACGCTGGTGAACCATGAGACTTACTGAAGTGTGATGGACGCTGGTGAACCATGAGACTTACTGAAGTGTGATGGACGCTGGTGAACCATGAGACTTACTGAAGTGTGATGGACGCTGGTGAACCATGAGCCTTACTGAAGTGTGATGGACGCTGGTGAACCATGAGACTTACTGAAGTGTGATGGACGCTGGTGAACCATGAGACTTACTGAAGTGTGATGGACGCTGGTGAACCATGAGACTTACTGAAGTGTGATGGACGCTGGTGAACCATGAGACTTACTGAAGTGTGATGGACGCTGGTGAGCCATGAGACTTACTGAAGTGTGATGGACGCTGGTGAACCATGAGACTTACTGAAGTGTGATGGACGCTGGTGAACCATGAGACTTACTGAAGTGTGATGGACGCTGGTGAGCCATGAGACTTACTGAAGTGTGATGGACGCTGGTGAACCATGAGACTTACTGAAGTGTGTTGGACGCTGGTGAACCATGAGCCTTACTGAAGTGTGATGGACGCTGGTGAACCATGAGACTTACTGAAGTGTGTTGGACGCTGGTGAACCATGAGACTTACTGAAGTGTGATGGACGCTGGTGAACCATGAGACTTACTGAAGTGTGATGGACGCTTGTGAACCATGAGACTTACTGAAGTGTGATGGACGCTGGTGAACCATGAGACTTACTGAAGTGTGATGGACGCTGGTGAACCATGAGACTTACTGAAGTGTGATGGACGCTGGTGAACCATGAGACTTACTGAAGTGTGATGGACGCTGGTGAACCATGAGACTTACTGAAGTGTGATGGACGCTGGTGAACCATGAGACTTACTGAAGTGTGATGGACGCTGGTGAACCATGAGACTTACTGAAGTGTGATGGACGCTGTATCATGTGGGAGTTCGACTCGTGGATTAGGTAAGAAATAGTCACGTAGGCTGTTATTATGTATAATTGCGATATGTGGAGAGAGCCCTTGCCGCCGTGCCTATCTCCTTGCTCACACACGTAACACTGACTAGCCGGCTGCCCAGTACCCAGTGTGAGGGGTCCTTTGATACTGCTGGGGTCAGCACAATATGAATTCAGATAGTGACTCAGGCAGAGACGGTTGGTCGTTGAGTCAACGGTACCTCCTGGTTACTGGTAACTGGTTACTACTACTGAGAGCTCGGCGACGCTAACGTATGTCGTCCCGACATACCACTAATACAAACTAGAGATGGCAGGTATACGGCATGGGCTGATTCTATACAATGTCAAAGTACACAACAATTAAACATTATATATACATAAGTAGAACATTGGAATGAAAGCTTACGTAACTGAAACTGTAATGCAATACAAGGTATACTATAGTACAACTTAAAACTCAACAAATGAACAACGAACGCAACATTGAGATTACAAGTGATAAAAATAAAAAAAAAAATTTTGATCGATCGATCTGTATTCATGTGATCTACGGATTCTGAGGAAGGAATATATACAAAGAAAGAGTGTTTAACAGAAAGGCAGATTCGGTGCACGCAAATCTAGACTGTTAACTCTCAGAATGCGGAGAGAACATGAACACAAAAAAAAATTCTTGAATACTGATAAGTTGATACTGTAATTATTCATCTATACAGGTTATTTACATTTAACCCCAACTCTGCTAGGGTAAGATTGGCATATGCAGAATGGGTGTCATCTCTGGGAGGATCAAACTCTGTAGCATTGGCTAACTCATGCTGTATTTGAGGCAAATCTGAATTGGAAGTTACAAATGATACTTGAGGATTTCTCAATACCTGTCGTGTACGTAGGGAATAACGACATTCAGGTTGATCGTCTGACTGAGTATCAGAGGAAGAGAGTACAGGATCAGGAGGATTGTCAGAGTCTGTCACATTAGTCTGGGTTGGAACATCATTATCATCACATACTAACTTCATATGATCCAAATGCGATTCTTTATACTGACCAGTACTAATCTCTCTAACCTTATACTTATTACCAGTGATATGTTCAACTACTCGATAAGGACCAACAAACTTTTGATCAAGCTTTGGCATTGCAGACGTTTTATTAAAGTTAATCAGCATAACTCTCGAACCTACTTTGATTTTGGATGGCTTTGATCGAGTGTTTGCGACTCTTGTAAATTCTGCTGTTGATTTATGAAGTGTTTCACGGATTCTTCTAAACACACTTTGAGCTAAGCTGGTACGAGTTGCTATGAAATCATCAGAGTTGTAATTTGGTTTCGGATTAGAATATAACAACTCATAAGGCAAACGTTTATCTACACGGTACAATGCATAATGTGGAGTGTCACCTATAGAAACATTGTAAGCAGAATTTATAGCACACTGCACATCAGGTATAACTTCATCCCAAGTTTCACTGTTGGGATTGATAGTGGCTCTCAAGACATCAAGTACTTTCTTATTGGTTCGTTCCGCTAACCCATTGCTGGCAGGATGATGAGGAACAATGGTGGATTTAGAGATCTTGTACAAGGTACACAAATTTTCAAGAATTTCATTACAGAATTCACCTCCATTATCTGTTACTAGGGACTTAGGGGTGGTATGCCTGCAGATAATGCGTTCTTTAAACGCTTTAGCTACTGTCTCGGCAGTCTTATCTGCAATAGGAACTAACTCACAATATCTGGTGAAATGGTCTGCCATAACACACAGATGTTTGTTACCTTGGAGGGAACATTGGAAATTAGTTAACAAATCTAGCGCAACTCTTTCCCAAGGTTCGCTAGTAGTTGGATACACTTGGATTGGATTAGGACCACTAGCATTGCCTTTATGTTGCATGCAGACACTACATTTCCTAACATACTCAGAAATATCAGTTGCCATTCGAGGCCAAAAGTATTTCAATCTGGCTTGTTTTACTGAACGATCCATACCAGGGTGGGCAACACCTGGTACATCGTGAACTAGCTGTAAGGCTACATTCACTAGTGACTGTGGAATTACTAACTGGTATACTCTTCTGCTAGGAGTACCCAACTCGGCTGTTCGATACAGTAATTCTTAGTTCATGACAAAGTCACTGATGGGTGCTGGTGGCTTCACATTCAGAATAAGATCTTCCTGGAGCAGGAATCGAATCACCAGAACACAAGGGATCTGTTCTTTCTTACTGGAGGAATGAACAAACTCGGTGGAGTGGATGACTCCCCCCGGTTGAAAAATTAATGCTATAACACGCAATATGAGCAAGGGAGAACGAATCTACTATCTCAAACTGCAAGCACAGGAGAAAAGAAATGAACACGGTGAACAATGCTGATATTCTGAGTCGCACACAGTGACACGAGGTATCAACTATAAAGAAACTACACTTACAAACTTTAACAACGTGGAAATTACTCGAGAAATAACTTCTTACAATGCACTGATTACTGTCAACTAGGATGGGATCACAATCTGAAACACAAGGGACAACAGCAACACTCAAGTGAGCACACTAGCCACAGAAACGTCTTTCTGCACGGCTTGTGGCATCAGCAAGAGATGGCATAACTCGTTGCAAGTAAAGTTCTTCTCAAAGCGTCCCCTGGGAAGGAACGAATACTTGAACAAGTCGCCATCGCAAGGATAGTAGAGCACTATCGTGCGTGCATGATATTGTGGCTGGAGTCCAGACAGGAGTGACAGTATTACTAGTGCCTGACCGCTCGGCTACGTTAATAAGTAATTCACGGATCTATAGGAACTTAATCTGAACTTCACATTTCGCAGCACTTTAACAAATCTCAGATACAAGCTGTGAGAACAAACACATTGCTCGAGGGCTAGGTATTGTCTGTCAGTCAGTAAGGGAATGTGAGGACTGATGACAGGAGCAGCAGTAGCCTGAGAGGTCTGAGTGTCGACATTCACTAAAGTACCACTTGACGGTATGTGAGACATAATGGCAAAGTAACACGAGAACAAATAAGGCAAAAATAATGAACAATAAAATGATATAAAAATCTAGAATTGAAATAAAAAAAAATATACAAGTAATTCAGCAGAATTAATAAAAAATTAATGTCTAAGATACACTGCAAGAGGAAGGAAAACTCAATTTAAAGGACTATTGACCAAGAAAAAAAAAATTTACATTGAAATATACAAGTAAAAATATTACTGGAGACTGAATTAAATGCAAAATGAGCTGTCTTTACTCTTGCTAATAAAGAAATTAATTAATTAAATTTTAAATCAATGTAAAAAGTATAAAATAAAATTACTAAATTGTTAACTGGGAAATTTAAGTATTTTCTAAGAATGCATAGACAAAATTAAAATATAATTCATAAAAATATCAATAGAAGGAAATAATTCACTGCTGAACAAGTGCAACAAAATAAAGTGTAGAAATAATCACTGCAGTAATAAAGTGTCACTGGGAAAACTCAGGTTACATGATAAAATTAAAATATGAAGATCAAAAAAAAAAAAATTAACTGATTGAACACTTTAACTCTTAATTGTAAATTAGACAAAACAATTTACTCAGAGTAAGGAAAACACTTTACGTTAAAAGTAATTGAAATTGCATCAAGAGTGAATTTGTTCAAGAATTATAAAAATATTAATAAAATAAAACACAGGAACAAAACAGGTAATATAACACTTACAGTGACGGAGCACACTTCAGTATTAGTTTATTCTTACAACAAATTCCTGCTGTGACTGATACAACAAAATCTTGCTGTGATTGATACGACAAAAATTTGCTGGCAAAAATAATGGTACACAGTCTGCGAAAAAATTAGAGGAATGAGACACTGCTGGCATACGAAAAAAAAGACACACATAGAAATAAATGGATAATTTAGTATACTGGGGTGAATATCACTGCATGAAATACAATGACACAACACTGAAAGAATACAATAAAAAAAATGAATCTGCACACAGAGTGACTGACTGGTACACTATACAATAATACTTACTACAGACGAGTAGCATAAGAAAAAAACACAGAATAAAAAAATATAAGATAAGTGAAAACACTGAAAAATATTGTAAAAATTAACGAGTCAAAGAAAAACTGAAAACACAAGGTTTAGAGTACACAAGCAATTTACTATAAATGTCTCACACAAGCAATAGTCCTTGTGGCTTGTCTTTAAATGCAAGAAAAATGTCTCAAGAAAATTATCACTGAAGTCTGGAGTAGTAGACGGGCGATTACTGGTGATGGGGGCGGGTGGTAGGGTGTCCCGCGCGGTGATACTGACGCCTCCTACATTCACTGTTGTCGGAAGAAATGCGCTCACTCGGTGGACTCCATAATTGGGTATCGTTGGCACTCACCTACAATCTCTTGACCAATTATGTGAGCCAAAACAGTACTAGGACCCAGTACAAGGGTGCAAACAACCACAGGTAGATGGGTGGATGGCTGGTGGTGGTGGTGGTGGGGTGGTGTGAGTAGAGTGGTGGTGGTGGGTGTGTGTGGAGGGAGAGCGGTGGGGGAGAAGACTCTCTGGCGGACGCACTGGCGCGCGCTCCACTACCCACGAAGGTGGCTTGATAACCCACTCTATGCCACAGGAATGGTGAAAACCACTCTTAGCATCCAACAGGGAGCACAAAGCGATATAGACAATACTTCAGAGGAACTTGGCTTACTTCTTACTGCGTGGCTTACTTCTCTCTCTCAGCTGGGTTAGAAGCTGGGTTGGCTGACTGGCTTACCCCACGAGAATGGCTGACTGGAAGACGTGTAACGATGCACAAAGCACGGAGGAGCAGTTGGATGACAGGAGACAGGCTGGATGATAGGCTGACTGGCGTTCACTTCCACAGTCTGGCTTACTGACTGGCTTAATTGCAAAATCCGGGTCAACCCCTCGGAGATTGAAGCAATTAGCACACGAACTAAGCCAGGAAGCTTGAAACGGCTGCAACAGGCTTGCAGGCTGAAGGTTGTGAGGGGAGTGAGGCTGCTGGCTGGAGGTGGTGCGTGAGGGTAGTCTGGTGGTGGGTGGTTCACCTTTGACCCTGCCGCCACTCACAAAACAGCCTTCTAACGTCTTGAATTACCCTTAAAAACGTAAATCCACGCTCCACACCGGTGCCACCATTTATCATGTGGGAGTTCGACACGTGGATTAGGTAAGAAATACTCACGTAGGCTGTTATTACGTATAATTGCGATATGTGGAGAGAGCCCTTGCCGCCGTGCCTATCTCCTTGCTCACACACGTAACACTGACCAGCCGGCTGCCCAGTACCCAGTGTGAGGGGGCCTTTGATACTGCTGGGGTCAGCACAATATGAATTCAGATAGTGACTCAGGCAGAGACGGTTGGTCGTTGAGTCAACGGTACCTCCTGGTTACTGGTAACTGGTTACTACTACTGAGAGCTGGTGAACCATGAGACTTACTGAAGTGTGATGGACGCTGGTGAACCATGAGACTTACTGAAGTGTGATGGACGCTGGTGAACCATGAGACTTACTGAAGTGTGATGGACGCTGGTGAACCATGAGACTTACTGAAGTGTGATGGACGCTGGTGAACCATGAGACTTACTGAAGTGTGATGGACGCTGGTGAACCATGAGACTTACTGAAGTGTGATGGACGCTGGTGAACCATGAGTCTTGAATCAGTTTTGAAAGAGGTTCAGAGTGAACCGTGATTCTCGGGTAAATTAGGTTAGGTTAACGTCAGTCATCTAAATTGAATCAGTTACAAACGACTCCACCAACAAATAAATCCAGTGATACATGTAATACTCTTTTAATGTTCGAACTGAAAATTGAACTAAAGAAAAAAAACACGAAGACGAACGTTCAGAATTTTAGTGTCAGTGGCTGTATCGACGACGGTCTGGAGTCAGTAAAAAACTGTGCCTTTAATTGGGAGGATGAGTTTGAATGTTAGAGAACACACACACACCAGTGAAGAGGCGGGGCCTGGAGCTATGAATCGACCCCTGCAACCACATGAGGCCTGATCTCAGACCAGGCCGCGGGGGCGTTGACCCCCGAAACCCTCTCCAGGTAAACTCCAGGTATCCAAAATTATGTGAGTATACACACACACACACACACACACACACACACACACACACACACACACACACACACACACACACACACAAGGCTAGTTCCGGAGCTCAGGGGTATGTCCTACGAAGAAAGGTTGAGGGAAATCGGACTGACAACATTGGAGGACAGGCGGGTCAGGGGAGACATGATAACGACATACAAGATACTGCATGGAATAGATAAGGTAGACAGAGACAGGTTGTTCCAGAGAGGGGACACAGAAACAAGGGGTCACAATTGGAAGCTGAAGACTCAGACGAGTCAGAGGGATGTTAGGAAGTATTTCTTCAGTCACAATTAGGTGAGTACAATTAGGTGAGTACACACACACACACACACACACACACACACACACACACACACACACACACACACACACACACACACACACACACACACACACACAGGATGTTCCAGAGGAACATCCTGGAAGCTGAAGACTCAGATGAGTCAAAGGGATGTTAGGAAGTATGTCTGCAGCCACGGAGTTGTTGGGAAGTGGAATTGTCTGGCAAGCGATGTAGTGGAGGCAGGAACTATACATAGTTTTAAGACGAGGTATGATAAAGCTCATGGAGCAGGAGAGTGAGGACCCAGTAGCGGTCAGTGAAGAGGCGGGGCCAGGAGCTGAGTCTCGACCCTTGCAACCACAGTTAGGTGAGTACAATTAGGTGAGTTTTCACACACACACACACACACACACACACACACATACACACACACACACACACACACACACACACACACACACACACACAGTAAAGGTCCAAAGAGATAATCTTGGAATGTTTTACACTTGATACGGTTTTTCTTGGTTTATTTACGGTGGTTTAGAGCCAATGAAGGTTTTAAATTACTGTGAACGTCTCTTTTCTCTACCAAATCAACCCGGCTGTTTTGGATATGTGGGCCATCGGGCCGCCAGCAGCAACAGCCTGGTTAACCAGGCAAGGGAGAGTAGAAAAACTCTGGGAACTCATCAAAGGTATAGCAAAGGTACTTCTTCCTCCCGCTGTACTTGTATTCCAGTCTTTCTCGCTTTTATTCCATTCTGTTCCTTCTTCCAGGCTCTATTACAGACTTCCCTTACAGAAATTATCTATCTGCCTGCCTGCCTGCCTGCCTGCCTGCCTGCCTGCCTGCCTGCCTGCCTGCCTGCCTCCTGCCTGCGTGTCTATCTGCCTGCCTGCCTGCCTGCCTGCCTGCCTGCCTGCCTGCCTGCCTGCCTGCCTGCCTGCCTGCCTGCCTGCCTGCCTGCCTGCCTCCCTGCCTGCCTGCCTCCTGCCTGCGTGTCTTATCTGCTTCCCTGCCTGTCTGTCTCCTTGCCATCTTTCTTTATATATCTATCTGTCTGTATGTTTATTCATCTGTCTACTTGTCTGCCTGTCTGTGATTCTGTATGTCTGTCTGCCTGCATGTCCTTGGAGATCCTTTCAGGTATACATGTGGTAACTTACCTGCGTGCGTGTGTGCGTGTTAGTGGCGCAGGTGATGCGTGCTCTCATAAAGGCTTCCGGAACTCATTCAGAAGCTTCCGTACTGTCACGCACGCATAAACACACACATACACGCGTGCTCGCCACACACGCACATATATACACAGATACACTCACGCATATGTGCATCGCGTTCAGAAGTATGCATGCGCATACTGGCGAGTATATTCACGGCTCACCTTTAAAATATACTGTGTTCTGTGATAGTGGAAGAGTATGGCGGTAGTTAGTGCATCATGTCAGTGACGACCGGATGTTGCAGCTTCCACGAATCACTCTGCATTGAAGGACTCTCACGGATTTATCATAACATATATTTCTTTTAGAGATGTTTTGCTTAAGATGTGGATTTGGGGATGACACGTGCTAACTCACAGACTCACTAGGGACGTGTGAGACTCAAGATGAAGATGGGTGGGTAGGCTGCATCTTCTTTGACTGTGGGAAGACCTTTGACACGTCGCCCCGCCAGAATCTGCTCTGTAAATTAAAAGACAACAGAACTAATTGTAAAAAAATAGCAAAGAAACTTTTCCAGCAGTGACTCGAGGATTATGCGAATAGAAGACAGAAACAGTAAGAAACTGTAAGAAACAGTAGGAAAGAGAAGAGTGATGAGTGGAGTAACTCAGGTACAAGTCGAGTGCTCATACTCTGCAAAACGACCCTGGGGAGTTGAAAGGTAGCTCTAGGCCTTTCGTGTTGCAATCAACACATCAACATTGCAAGCCCTCCTGATGATTGTAGCACGGAAGGTCTAGAGCTACGTTCACCCCCCCCCTGTAACTTCTTTCGTATCTTGCATCGCTTGTTCGTGATTTTTGCATAATAGTCTTATATATATAAAGCATTTGGCGGAAGAGCAAGACTCCGACGTGTCTCTGCTGAGAATATAAATGTAATGTAACGAATATGATAAAGATGGAGAGTAGGAAGGTTGAAACAAATATAAAAGTGAGAGTACAGACCAGGAGGAAACCAAGACACTTGGAGGGGTAAAGTACTTAGTGTTATATTACAGAGTCTGTCTCTTTGTCTATCTGGACACATACAGTAATTACATCACTAAAGTATACAAGCCAATAAACACAACAAGACAAATGTCTCGACAGCCATGAAAATGATAGAGTGGATAATGAGAACTTTCAAAACAAGATAAGTAGTGCTAATGGTCGCATTTATCAAATCGCTTGAGCTCTCTCTCTCTCAACCTACATCAAAAGGATATATCAAAGATATATATATATATATATATATATATATATATTATATATATATATATATATATATATATATATATATATATATATATATTACACATGCACATACACGGTCAGCCTTGCAAACATAACCGCTGCCTTGGAAAGTAGGTGTGATTTAGAATGGGGTCAAGAGCTCAAACTCAACCCCTCCCATGGAAAGTATAATTCAGTGAATACAGTTTGGTGAATACGACCCTTTAAGTACACCCCAGCCCCAAGTCCCAGCCTCAGCTCAGCTCCAGCTTCCCCAGCCCCAGCCCCAGTCCCAGCTCCAGTCCCAGCCCCAGCCCCAGCCCCAGCCTCTACCACTTGTAGCTACAACAGTGTAATTTACAAATATTATAGTACAGTCATCCTTCTTTCCATTACATCATTCTTATATAGTTTATTATTGTCTGTTGTTATTATTGAGGCTAAGTGGACACCCTGTTGTTAAGTCTGTAAGTGGTAGTGGATGTTTCTCTCTCTCTCTCTCTCTCTCTCTCTCTCTCTCTCTCTCTCTCTCTCTCTCTCTGTCTCTCTCTCTCTCTCTCTCTCTCTCTCTCTCTCTCTCTCTCTCTCTCTCTCTCTGTCTCTCTCTCTCTCTCTCTCTCTCTCTCTCTCTCTCTCTCTGTCTCTCTCTCTCTCTCTCTCTCTCTCTCTCTCTCTCTCTCTCTCTCTCTCTCTCTCTCTCTCTCTCTCTCTCACTCTCTCTCTCTCTCTCTCTCTCTCTCTCTCTCTCTCTCTCTCTCTGTCTCTCTCTCTCTCTCTCTCTCTCTCTCTCTCTCTCTCTCTCACTCTTGCTGTATCAGTGTTGCTAGTGTGTTCCCTCACTGT